>NC_134353.1:936849716-936994716 GCF_048569485.1 Anomaloglossus baeobatrachus
AGTTATAGCCCAAGAAGACATGTATGGGTACAGGCTAATGGCGGTGCTGGATATACCAGACTGACCTGTACCGCTGCAGATGATATGTCCTTCAGTTTTCTATGATTCACTCCACAAATGAGACGATGATAGATCCGTCAGTCGGGGCAAAGGAATTCGGGGGTGGTCAACGGTAGACCTGTGAGTACTATGGTATCTGCTGCCTCTCATTATGGAAGGACACTCTCTGGAAACCCGTGATGTCACGGATGGAGGAAAGTGCAACTTTGTAAAACGCGTAGGACATTGGTTTTTTTTTCTCTCCTGACCGGTGACATCACAAATATTTGTTGTGGGAGACTCCGATGGCTGGGGTGGCCCAACAATGGATCTCATCAGAGTGACCACACATAAAATCAAAAATCAAATCTTTATTTTTATATAGCGCTAACATATTCCGCAGCGCTTTACATACATCAGGCACACTGTCCCCATTGGGGCTCACAATCTAAAGTCCCTATCTGTATGTCTTTGGAGTGTGGGAGGAAACCGGAGAACCCGGAGGAAACGCACGCAAACACGGGGAGAACATACAAACTCCTTGCAGATGGTGTCCTTGGTGGGATTTGAGCCCAGGACCCCAGCTCTGCAAGACTGCAGTGCTAACCACTGAGCCACCACAAAACTTCAGTGCTAATCACTGAGCCACCGTGCCGCCCACACATCCGCCCTGTGTACCCTCTGGAGTCCCTCACCACGACTGATGGCCCTATCATCCTCTGTTTTCTTGGGATATCACTGCAGCAGTGACATAGAGGGGTGGATATCGGACACATTGGGCACAGCGCGGGCACAGACTGAGTCAGGGTAAACTTTAATACTATTTCCAAATGATTAATATGGCTATCCATCCTGTAATCAGTGCTGGAGGAGGGGGGTATCTGGGCAATTGTCCAGGGCCCCCATCCTTGATAGGACCCCCAGCATTAGCAGAACAGAGGGTCATGTCGCTCTGGGACCCCACACACAGAGAGGTCCCCATTTACAACTATATTGACGTGCACAGCCATGGCCTCCCTGTATTAACTATATCGCCCTTCTGTAATAAACAGGTATTTGCACCTATGGTGTACAGAATGCCTCTGGAGCCCCCATAGGACAGCAGTATACAGGCGCGGGTGGAGAGATGACAGTACCGTGTCACTCCACTCACCCTCCGGCGCTGATTGTGTCCGACTCAGGGATAGGTGAAGACTGAAAAGGAATGTGGGGGCATTAAACAGAGCTGTGCAAGCCTCTTACTGTATATAGGGAGATGTGCAGACAATATAAGGAGCTGTGGTGTCATTACACTGTATATAGGGATCTGTGGGGGCATTATACTGTATATAGGGAGGTGTTAGGGCATCACACTGTAAATAGGGGGCTGTGTGCATTATACTGTATATAGGGAGGTGTTAGGGCATCACACTGTAAATAGGGGGCTGTGTGCATTATACTGTATATAGGGAGGTGTTAGGGCATCACACTGTAAATAGGGGGCTGTGTGTGCATTATACTGTATATAGGGAAGTGTGGGTGCATTATACTGTATATAGGGAAGTGTGGGGGCATTATACTGTATATAGGGAAGTGTGGGGGCATTATACTGTATATAGAGAGCTGTGGGTGCATTATACTGTATATAGGGAAGTGTGGGTGCATTATACTGTATATAGAGAGCTGTGGGTGCATTATACTGTATATAGGGAAGTGTGGGGGCATTATACTGTATATAGAGAGCTGTGGTTGCATTGTAAAGTATATAGGGGGCTCTGGGTGCATTATACTGTATATAGGGGCTGTGTGTGCATTATACTGTATATAGGGAAGTGTGGGTGCATTATACTGTATATAGGGAAGTGTGGGGGCATTATACTGTATATAGAGAGCTGTGGTTGCATTATAAAGTATATAGGGGGCTCTGGGTGCATTATACTGTATATAGGGGCTGTGTGTGCATTATACTGTATATAGGGAAGTGTGGGGGCATTGCACTGTATATAGGGAAGTGTGGGGGCATTATACTGTATATAGGGGCTGTGTGTGCATTATACTGTATATAGGGAAGTGTGGGGGCATTGCACTGTATATAAGGAGGTGTGGGCACATTATACTCTGTATAGGGAGCTGTGGAGGCATTATATTATATATAGAGAGCCGTTGGGAATTATACTGTATACAGGAAGCTGTGGGCACAATCTACTGTATATAGAGAGCTGTGGGGAATTATACTGTATACAGGAAGCTGTGGTCACATTATACTGTATATAGAGAGCTGTGGGTGCATTATACTGTATGTAGAGAGCTGTGGGTGTATTATACTGTATATAGAGAGCTGTGGGTGCATTATACTGTATATAGAGAGCTGTGGGGCATTATACTGTATATAGAGAGCTGTGGGTGCATTATACTGTATATAGAGAGCTGTGGGTGCATTATACTGTATATAGAGAGCTGTGGGTGCATTATACTGTATATAGAGAGCTGTGGGGAATTATACTGTATATAGAGAGCTGTGGAGGCATTATACTGTATATAGAGAGCTGTGGGGACATTATACTGTATATAGGGAGCTGTGGGGACATTATACTGTATATAGGGAGCTGTAGGGACATTATACTGTATATAGGGAGCTGTGGGGACATTATACTGTATATAGGGGGCTGTGGGGACATTATATTGTATATAGGGGGCTGTGGGGATATACTGTACATAGGGGGCTATGGGGAAATCATACTGTATATAGGGAGCTGTGGGGACATTATACCGTATATAGAGAGCTGTGGGGAATTATACTGTATATAGGGAGCAGTGGGGACATTATACTGTATATAGGGGGCTATGGGGACATTATATTGTATATAGGGGGCTGTGGGGACATTATACTGTATATAGGGAGCTATGGGGGCATTATACTGTATATAGAGAGCTGTAGGGACATTATAATGTATATAGGGGCTGTGGGGACATTATACTGTATATAGGGGGCTATGGGGACATTATACTGTATATAGGGAGCTGTGGGGACATTATACCGTATATAGAGAGCTGTGGGGACATTATACTGTATATAGGGGGCTGTGGGGACATTATACTGTATATAGAGAGCTTTGGGGACATTATACTGTATACAGGGAGATGTGAGGACATTATACCGTATATAGGGAGCTAAGGGGGAGTTATACTGTATATAGGGATCTGTGAGGACATTATACCATATATAGAGAGCTGTGGGGACATTATACCGTATATAGGGAGCTGTGAGGACATTATAACGTATATAGGGAGCTGTGGGGACATTATACTGTATACAGGGAGCTGGGAGGACATTATACTGTATACAGGGAGCTGTGGGGACATTATACCGTATATAGGGAGCTGTGGGGACATTATACCGTATATAGGGAGCTGTGAGGACATTATACTGTATACAGGGAGCTGTGAGGACATTATACCGTATATAGGGAGCTGTGGGGACATTATACTGTGTATGGGGAGATGTGGGGGCATTATACTGTATATAGAGAGCTGAGGACATTATACCGTATATAGAGAGCTGTGGTGACATTATACTGTATATACAGAGCTGTAGGGGCATTACAGTCATATGAAAAAGTTTGGGCACCCCTATTAATGTTAACCTTTTTGCTTTATAACAATTTGGGTTTTTGCTATTTCAGTTTCATATATCTAATAACTGATGGACTGAGTAATATTTCTGGATTGAAATGAGGTTTATTGTACTAACAGAAAATGTGCAATCCGCATTTAAACTAAATTTGATCGGTGCAAAAGTATGGGCACCTCAACATAAAAGTGACATTAATATTTTGTAGATCCTCCTTTTGCAAAAATCACAGCCTCTAGTCGCTTCCTGTAGCTTTTAATGAGTTCCTGGATCCTGGATGAAGGTATATTTCACCATTCCTGTTTACAAAACAATTCCAGTTCAGTTAAGTTTGATGGTCGCCGAGCATGGACAGCCGCTTCACATCATCCCACAGATTTTCAATGATATTCAGGTCTGGGGACTGGGATGGCCATTCCAGAACATTGTAATTGTTCCTCTGCATGAATGCCTGAGTAGATTTGGAGCGGTGTTTTGGATCATTGTCTTGCGGAAATATCCATCCCCTGCGTAACTTCAACGTCATCACTAATTCTTGCACATTATTGGCATGAATCTGCTGATACTGAGTTGAATCCATGCGACCCTCAACTTGAACAAGATTCCCGGTGCCGGCATTGGCCACACAGCCCCAAAGCATGATGGAACCTCCACCAAATTTTACTGTGGGTAGCAAGTGCTTTTCTTGGAATGCCGTGGTTTTTTGCCTCCATGCATAACGCCTTTTTGTATGACCAAACAACTCAATCTTTGTTTCATCAGTCCACAGGACCTTCCTCCAAAATGTAACTGGCTTGTCCAAATGTGCTTTTGCATACCTCAGGCAACTCTGTTTGTGGCGTGCTTGCAGAAGCGGCTTCTTTCGCATCACTCTCCCATACAGCTTCTCCTTGTGCAACGTGCGCTGTATTGTTGACCGATGCACAGTGACACCATCTGCAGCAAGATGATGCTGCAGGTCTTTGGAGGTGGTCTGTGGATTGTCCTTGACTGTTCTCACCATTCTTCTTCTCTGCCTTTCTGATATTTTTCTTGGCCTGCCACTTCTGGGCTTAACAAGAACTGTACCTGTGTTCTTCCATTTCATTACTATGTTCCTCACAGTGGAAACTGACAGTTTAAATCTCTGAGACAACTTTTTGTACCTTCCCCTGAACAACTATGTTGAATAATCTTTGTTTTCAGATCATTTGAGAGTTGTTTTGAGGAGCCCATGATGCCACTCTTCATAGGAGATTCAAATAGGAGAACTACTTGTAAGTGGCCACCTTAAATAGCTTTTCTCATGATTGGATACACCTGCCTATGAAGTTCAAAGCTCAATGAGGTTACAAAACCAATTTAGTGCTTTAGTAAGTCAGTAAAAAGTAGTTAGGAGTGTTCAAATCAAGAAACTGATAAGGGTGCCCATACTTTTGCACCGGTCAAATTTTGATTAAATGCGGATTGCACATTTTCTGTTAGTACAATAAACCTCATTTCAATCCATAAATATTACTCAGTCCATCAGTTATTAGATATATGACACTGAAATAGCTGCTGCAAAAACCCAAATTGTTATAAAGAAAAAAGGTTAACATTAATAGGGGTGCCCAAACGTTTTCATATGACTGTATATTGTATGTAGGGATCTGTGGCTGCATTACACTGTATATAGGGAGCTGTGGGGCATTATACTGTATACAGGGGGCTGTGGGGGACATAATGCTGTGTATAGGGGGCTGTTGGGGCATTAATGGAAATTATTACTTTTTAAGCATATTTATGGTAGAATATTACATTTAAATTAGGCACTCTGGGTATTTTAATTGTCAGAGGGGCACATGAGAGGCATTATTACCTTCTAGAGGCAAAATGTGACCACTATTACTTTTTATGGCACTTAGGTGCAGTAACGGGCACATACAGCAGCAGCGGCTCAGTATTGGGGTGACAGCAGAATGGGAATAAATGGAGATGGGGCTGGAAATGGGAGAGGTCAGGTGTCTGAGTTGTCATCTCTGCAGACGCCCAGTGCTGGAAAAGGCATGTCCGTCTGAGCAGGATGGAAAAGGCAGAAAAAGTGAATGACTCTATAACAGAAAGTGTTACCTGTAAGTCACTGCGATGTCTTACCATGATCTTCAGCACTGGAATCTACCTCTACAATATATCGTCACCATATGGCAGTAATACCAGTCTTGGTGTTTGTATATAGTTTAAAAAATATTAATGTTCTCGGCAGCACATCGCCCAGCGTAAACAGGAAAAGTGCTGCCGATAACATACAAATGCATCTCAATAAATTAGAATATGCTCAAAAAGTTAATTTATTTCAGTATTTCAATACAAAAAGGGAAATGCATGTATTATATAGTCATTACACACAGAGGGATCTATTCCTATATATTATATATAGAGTCATTACACACAGAGGGATCTATTCCTATATATTTTATAGAGTCATTACACACAGAGGGATCTATTCCTATATATTATATAGAGTCATTACACACAGAGGGGTCTATTCCTATATATTATATAGAGTCATTACACACAGAGTGATCTATTCCTATATATTATATAGAGTCATTACACACAGAGGGATCTATTCCTATATATTATATAGAGTCATTACACACAGAGGGATCTATCCCTATACTGTATATTATATAGAGTCATTACACACATAGGGATCTATTCCTATATATTGTATAAAGTCATTACACACAGAGGGATCTATTCTTATATATTATATAGAGTCATTAAACACAGAGGGATCTATTCCTATATATTATATAGAGTCAGTACACACAGAGGGATCTATTCCTATATATTACATAGACTCATTACACACAGAGGAATCTATTCCTATATATTATATAGTCATTACACACAGAGGGATCTATTCCTATATATTATATAGAGTCATTATACACAGAGGGATCTATTCCTATATATTATATAGAGACATTACACACAGAGGGATCTATTCCTATATATTATATAGAGTCATTACACACAGAGGAATATATTCCTATATATTATATAGAGTCATTACACACAGAGGGATCCTCAGAAGGATGCAGGGCCTACCCCCTGGGACCTGGAACACCAGTGCCAGTAACACCTACACACACCAAAATACACACACCAAAATCCTAATTCCCACGACACACCAGGGGGCATGGACTAGTCAGACACTAGGGGATGGCCACCCAGAGGGCGGAGCCAGACCAGGGGACTAGACAGCCTTGGTGGGAGTGGAGAAGACAGTAGTCAGTCGAATAGTGGACAGTGAAGGAGAATGAGGTGCCTTGAGCTGGGTCGTGTAACGGTGACCCCGGGGGCACAGGAGAGTGGTCGCCAGGGCAGGTACACCCGAGTACCGCTGGGACCAGAGCACGCACGGGGCACAGGGCCCTAGGTCAGATGTCAGCTTCACGTGGCCTGGCAAATACCTGCACAGTGAGGGGACCTTCATGGACCTCACTGACTCACAGATCCGGAGGCACCAGCAGTAAAGCAAGGATCAGAGTTCGAGACACAGACCAGCCCTACAGGGCCCACACTGTCCGCCGTACAGACAAGGAGACTGCCACAAAAATGAACAGTTGGGCCCCAAACCGCTCCATGCAACGGGGACCCAACCACACTGAGGGTGCCGGGGACAGAGCAACCGGAGTCATCAAGCTGGCACTGGAAATACAGGAACCTGAACCAGCCGTCCAAGGGTCCAAGAGTGAGTAGAGACTGTTAATTACAACCCCGGTGTGCCCTCCCTTATTCTGGTACTTCCACCATACAGTTCCCTGGGCTCAGCCCTACCTGCGGAGGGCCTACCACCACAGCTGCCATTGCCACCAGCCCTAGGGATAGCCAACCCAGCAGCGGCGGTTCCCCCATCCTAACCGCAACCCTCAGGTGGAGTCACACCAATGACTCTAATCTTCCCTGTAAATATTCCCCTTTTAAAAAGCCCCCAGGGGACAGGACCGGGCAACGGCCACCAAAGTGACATTCCCCAGTTATACACTGCCCGGGTCGAGTACCCCATTCCCTAGGCGACACATATCAACAGAGGGGACAGCTCCATAGTAATGTCTATGGATAGAGAAATGGAAGTCAGAAAAGCTTCTGGAGCTGGCTGTGGAGGGGGCACTTACTTTTCTCCATATTCTTGAAACCTTACATATTATCATCTCTGTCACTGTGGAGATCACAGGGATTACACGTGATGATGAGAGTCCTCGGCTTTACTTTCCACGTTGCACATCCCCTTTAATATCCGTCCAGAATAAACCTCTTGAAGTGTCAGGAAATTGTGAGTTTTATGTTCTTCACAGGAGAAGTGTCGCGGGCGGAGGAGGGGACGCCGCGCTCTCCCACTGCTTGGGTCCGGCTGCCGCTGCGGCTGCTGCGGCCTGCCGCTGCTCGGCGGCTCGAGCGATGGGCCGGATCCCGGGGACTCGAGCGGCACTCCTTGCCCGTGAGTGAAAGGGTTTTCAAATCACAGTTGACAATCAGGTTACTTTCACGGTAATCATTTTTCATTTTCATTCAGTAAACTTTTTCAACTTGTAAACATCCTCAGACTGGTGGTCCCAACGGGGACGGTGCAACGGTGCTCTGCTGCAATTACTCATACTCTTCGGCATCACCTGAGGGAGGGGGCGCGGCGCTCACACGGGACTCCTGGCTGCCCCTTAGCTTAGCGTCCAGCGTGAACCACCCCCTCTCCCCACAGTGCCGGGTGTACTGCACGATGTCGCCCGGCATCAGGTTACGACCGGGATGCTCCTCAGGCAGGTGGGCATTCACATCCCGCCGGGCTATAAACACTTCGGCCTCCAGGCCCGGTTCATATATAAACCCATTGCCCCGGCGGACATCAAACCGCCTCACCTGCCCTTCGTACAGCGGCCCCCGGACACGGAACGTTGCCTGACGGAGACTCTCTTTCTCCCTGATTGCATGGGCCACCAGCTCCGCTTTCTTCCTCTCCCTCTCACCGATCTCCAGGCCCAACGGTACCGGCTCCCTGTCCCAGTACGGCGCTGCTGCGAGCTCCGGCGCACGGGTCGGGCCCCGCAAGACCTGTTTGACATTGCCCACTGCTGGTACTCTGGGCGACAGGTCCCGCAGTGACGTGGCCTTAGACGCTGCCTTGCATCGGCAACCCGGCGCAACCTCAGCCGAGGTGTGGGGGATGGGCACAGGGGCTTTCCGCAGTTGGGCCTTCGGCACGGAGCGGGTCATCGGCTCCGGCTCGGGGACTTTCTCGGAAGACGCCTCCGGTTCGGTCTTCGGGGCTTTCCAGGGCAACACCTCCGGTCGACTACGGGCTCCGGCTACAGGTCGGCCCGCCTGGGCGGGCATGCTGGGTATCGCTACCGGTTGCGGTGGTAGCGGGCCTAATGGCGGGGTCACGGCTTTCGAGACGGGTGGCGAGGGAGGCAGCGGGGGGAGAGGGCTTGGACCGGGTCCCGCAGCCGCGATGACCGACCCTTCAAGGGCATCGGGGCGTGGGTCACTCACCCTCCCTTCCTCCGCTTCCTCCTCGCGTCTCCGCACGGTTGCTATAACGTCCGCCATGTCGGTCTCCCACTCTTCCATGAGGAGCTGCATCTTGACCTGCAGCCTTTGGTAGAGCTGCGCGGTCCGGATCTCCACCCACGCCGCGGTTCCAGGCGCGGGGGCTACGGTGTTGCGGGACGGCATCCACATGCTGCTGGCGGCTTCTCCCAGGAACAAGATGTCCGCAGAGTCCTGGCGTCCCTGCTTTTATAGCTGCGTTCACATGCAGCCAGCCGCCATCGCGTCCCCCTTAGCTTCTTTCCGGCCCCTCCTCTAACGGGGCGGGGTTTTGGCCTTCGCGCCTCTGCTACTCGAGAAGACGCTCGAGAGGGAACTTTTCGCGCCAAAGATGGCGACTTCTGAAATTTTTCAGCCGGATACCTCCGGCGGTCACAAGGCGCACCTCTACCCAACGGCAGAGCGGTAAGATCCTGTTCGTGACGCCAAGTTGTCGCGGGCGGAGGAGGGGACGCCGCGCTCTCCCACTGCTCGGGTCCGGCGGCTGCTGCGGCCTGCCGCTGCTCGGTGGCTCGAGCGATGGGCCGGATCCCGGGGACTCGAGCGGCGCTCCTCGCCCGTGAGTGAAAGGGGATTGGGTTTTGGGATAGTTTATTGTCCGTGACGCCACCCACGGTTGTGGTGATTAAGTGGACACCACCGCTGCTCTTTCTGGGGAGCCCGGGAGTGATGGTACGGAGCAGCCAGTTGTTGATTTGCCCCTCCGTGGGTAGGGGTTGTGGTGCTCCCGGGGCCCGGTGATGGGATTGGAATGGTGGACAGGCGGGTCTGGGGCCTGTGGAGGTGCAGGGGCGCAGGGGCAGCGCTGTGCCGCACGGCACGGAGGTACTCACTCAGCCAGTAAACACGACACAGTTCTCGGTAAACAAACGGCTGGTTGGACGGGTCCCTCGGACGGTTCACGGTGCTGCGGTTCCCTGCAGTTAGCGGTGACGGTCTCTTCCCTGCACCTATGTAAAGTCTTTTAGTAGCGATGGGTCCCCACCGGTTACCCGCTCCTCGGCTTCAAGCTGGGCCGAAGGAGCCCTACTTTGCCCGCAGGCGCTGGCCCTGGGAAACTGGTGCCCTGGCGGTGGCGGTGTCTCCCCTTCACGGTCGGGCTGTTGCCTTCAATCGGGACTTGGTTGTTAGGAGACAGACGTCCCCTTCACTGACGGATTTGGCAAATTATGGCGACTCCTAGCCTTGCCGGGATCCGAAAGGCCCCTGCCCTGGTGCTGACTGTTCTTTGTATACTGCTCCGGTACTGCCGGGTCACCACCCGTCCGCAGTCCTTCCAGCAACCTCCGAGCAGTCCCCCTGCAGACTATCACCGCCGTCTGCTGACCTTGCTGTCTCAGTCCGGGGCACACACCCGGACCAACTTCAGGCTTTACTACTGTCACTTTTCTGTCACTTCAGCTTCTCTCCTTTGCTCCTCTACAACTTCACTTCCTTCTACTTTCACTTCCTTAACTCAACTCATCTCTAACTGATCTGCCTGGTTCTCCCGCCTCCAGGGCTGTGTACTCCTCGGTGGGCGGAGCCAACCGCCTGGCCCACCCCCTGGTGTGGACATCAGCCCCTGGAGGAAGGCAACAAGGATTTTGGGTTAGCTTGGTGTACCTGCAGGGAATGTGGGGTGCGTGTGGTGTTGTGACCTGTGACCCCTGTCTTGCCCAGGGCGTCACAGAAGCATAAATAGATCACAGCAGAAGATGCAATGCTGGATTCTATCATCGCACCCGACGGTCACAGAAAGGTAAAAATTATGCACAAAAACGGTTTTCACAAGTCTTGATCAGGTGTCTGGGACCTAAAACAGTAATTCCATGAAAGGCACAGATGGGAAAAAGCCTTTAACTTTAATGGGTCTGTACTGCCTGCCAGTGGCATTAAGAGGTACTATACTGCCTGTCAGTGAAAGACCCCCACTGTATCAACATCAGACGATGATATCAGGTGCCTGCACCCGTTGAAATTTATGCTGCACAGTTTGTTATTGTTTAATGGCCTTCAGCTTTATCTCGAGCCATGGCGATTTGATGGATAAATGCTCTTTAGGAGGATCAATCTTGTGCAGCCTAGATAGGTCAATCAGGGTCTTCTCTGCCTAGATAGGCCCACCAGGATCTCCTCTGCCTAGATAGGTCCACCAGGGTCTTTTGTGGCTAGATAGGTCCACCAGGGTCTTCTGTGGCTAGATAGGTCCACCAGGGTCTTCTCTGCTTAGATAGGTCCACAAGGGTCTTCTCTGCCTAGATAGGTCCACCAGGGTCTTCTCTGCCTAGATAGGTCCACCAGGGTTTTCTCTGCCTAGATAGGTCCACCCGGGTCTTCTCTGCCTAGATAGGTCCACCAGGGTCTTCTCTGCCTAGATAGGTCTACAAGGGTCTTCTCTGCCTAGATAGGTCCACCAGGGTCTTCTCTGCCTAGATAGGTCCACCAGGGTTTTCTCTGCCTAGATAGGTCCACCCGTGTCTTCTCTGCCTAGATAGGTCCACCAGGGTCTTCTCTGCCTAGATAGGTCCACCAGGGTCTTCTCTGCCTAGATAGGTCCACCAGGGTCTTCTCTGCCTAGATAGTTCCACCAGGGTCTTCTCTGCCTAGATAGGTCCACCAAGGTCTTCTCTGCCTAGATTGGTCCACCAGGGTCTTCTCTGCCTAGATAGGTCCACCAGGGTCTTCTCTGCCTAGATAGATCAACCAGGGTCTTCTCTGTTGAGATAGGTCCACCAAGGTCTTTTCTACCTAGATAGATCCATTTGGGTCTTCTCTGGTAGATAGGCCAACCAGGATCTTCTCTGCCTTGATAGGTCCACCAGGATCTTCTCACCATTCTATTTATTGTATAAAGCCATTGGATGGCTGTTCTTCCTCTTCACCTTCACCAGGGTTTTCTCTGCCTAGATAGGTCGGTCCACCAGGATCTTCTCTGCCTAGATTGGACCACCAGGGTCTTCTCTGCCTAGATAGGTCCACCAGGGTCTTTTCTGCCTAGATAGGTCCACCAGGGTCTTTTCTGCCTTGATAGGTCAACCAGGGTCTTTTCTGCCTTGATAGGTCCACCAGGGTCTTCTCTGCCTAGATAGGTCGGTCCACCAGGATCTTCTCTGCCTAGATTGGACCACCAGGGTTTTCTCTGCCTAGATAGGTCCACCAGGGTCTTTTCTGCCTTGATAGGTCCACCAGGGTCTTTTCTGCCTTGATAGGTCCACCAGGGTCTTTTCTGCCTTGATAGGTCCACAAGGGTCTTCTAAGCCTAGATAGGTATACCAGGGTTTTCTATGCCTAGATAGGTACACCAGGGTCTTCACTGCCTACATAGGTCCACCAGGGTTTTCTCTGCCTAGATAGGTCCACCAGGGTTTTCTCTGCCTAGATAGGTCCACCAGGGTCTTCTCTGCCTAGATAGGTCCACCAGGGTCTTTTCTGCCTTGATAGGTCCACCAGGGTCTTTTCTGCCTTGATAGGTCCACCAGGGTCTTTTCTGCCTTGATAGGTCCACAAGGGTCTTCTAAGCCTAGATAGGTATACCAGGGTTTTCTATGCCTAGATAGGTACACCAGGGTCTTCACTGCCTACATAGGTCCACCAGGGTTTTCTCTGCCTAGATAGGTCCACCAGGGTTTTCTCTGCCTAGATAGGTCCACCAGGGTCTTCTCTGCCTAGATAGGTCCACCAGGGTCTTTTCTGCCTAGATAGGTCCACCTGGGTGTTCTCTGTCTAGATAGGTCCACCAAGGTCTTCTCTGCCTAGATAGATCCACCAGGATCTTCTCTGCCTTGATAGGTCCACCAGGATCTTCTCACCATTCTCTTGATTGTATAAAGTCATCAGATCGCTGGTCTTCCTCTTCACCTTGGTCCTTTTAGTCTGCCGTCCATGATATCCTTCTCCAGATTTGATTTGCAAGTTGAGCACCACATGCGATTGCTGCTTTAAGGTTGGTCTCATTCCTGAGTGATCCGATTCTCCCTAAGTTGGTGTATCTTTAGTGCGGAGCTGCTTTTCTTCTCCAGTGATTTGTCTCTTCGTATGATGTGTTTAAAGTAGGCAAGTCATAGTTTGGTGATCTTTGCTTCAAGTGACATGTCTGGATTGATTTGTTCCAAAATTGATTTGTTTGTTCTTCTTACCATCCATGATATAGATAACGTCCTTCTCTAGCACCACATTTCGAAGGCATTGATTCCTCTTCGATCTTGTTCCTATACCCTGCAAGGTTACAGGATACCAATTACTCGCTATTCCTAGATCTCCATTACAAATGGCTTGGGGCTTGTTTCTCCATGCATAACCAGTGGGAACTGTGAGCTCCTCTACAATGCAGATCCTCAGTGGAGGGTACTAATTTGGATCCGGCCCCCATGGTACCTGTATGATCTACTTCTATGATATGCATGTTCTTTAAGGAAAGGTTAGTATGGAGCGGTGCACACGGATCTTTATACAGACACAAAGCCTTATAACAATATAAAGAAACGTCATTATAATGTGCTTGCAGTACAAGAACATACAATACTGTACTGGGCATCGGAGGAAAAGTGATGTCCTTGACTTTTATCTCGTCGTCAGTGGCTTTTTCTGTACGGCATCTTTTTAATGTTGCCTTTGTCTGAGAACATCCCACTCACCATCAGGTCATAGCAGGACAGAAATGTTGCAGGGAACATGCAAGAGGAGCAAAATAATATCCGGCGTTATGATATAATGTAACCATGTCACCTTTTATTAAATATTTTATTACCTTCTGTGGAGCAAGCGTGGGACTTTCAGGCAAAGGTCACACCTTAGTGTTTTTTTACATGCACGCCAAAAAATTACTCATTTTTCCTGGCCATGCCTCCATCCTCAGCTACCTCGGTGGCCCTCGCCACATCAGAGACTGTGCCTGTCCAGCCTGGCTGTGCCTCCAGCCTCAGCTATCTCGGTGGCCTTCGCCATACCAGAGACTGTGCCTGTTCAGCCCGGCATGCCCTCAGTCTCAGCTTCCCCGGTGGCCTTCACCACACCAGTGTCTGTGCCTGTCCAGCCCGGCATGCCCCCAGCCTCAGCTACCCCGATGGCCCTCGCCACATCAGAGACTGTGCCTGTCCAGCCTGGCTGTGCCTCCAGCCTAAGCTACCCCGGTCGCTCTTGCCACATCAGAGACTGTGCCTCTGCAGCCCAGCCGTGCCTCCAGCCTCAGCTACCCCGGTGGCCTTCGCCCCACCAGACACTGTGCCTGTCCAGCCTGGCTGTGCCTCCAGCCTCAGCTATCTCGGTGGCCTTCACCATACCAGAGACTGTGCCTGTTCAGCCCGGCATGCCCCCAGCCTCAGCTTCCCCGGTGGCCTTCACCACACCAGTGTCTGTGCCTGTCCAGCCCGGCATGCCCCCAGCCTCAGCTTCCCCGGTGGCCTTCACCACACCAGTGTCTGTGCCTGTCCAGCCCGGCATGCCCCAGCCTCAGCTACCCCGATGGCCCTCGCCACATCAGAGTCTGTGCCTGTGCAGCCCGGCATGCCCCCAGCCTCAGCTACCCCGGTGGCCCTCGCCACATCAGAGTCTGTGCCTGTGCAGCCCGGCATGCCCCCAGCCTCAGCTACCCCGGTGGCCCTCGCCACATCAGAGTCTGTGCCTGTGCAGCCCGGCATGCCCCCAGCCTCAGCTACCCCGGTGGCCTTTGCCACACCAGAGAATGTGTCTGTCTGCCCTAGCCATACCTTCTGCCTCTGCTACCCTCGTGGTCCCTGTTTACACTTGAGACTCGGCCCTGTCTTCTCCTGTGTCCACCCCTGTCCTGGGGCTCAGCTGCTACAGTCCCGGTCCTCTACCCAACGCTAGAGTTGGCCCTGGGTCTCCCTGTGTTCCAGGAGGTCCACTTCTAGCTCGCCACAGCACCATCCCTGGTGGCGAGCGTTCACTTGCTTAAACAAATAACATAATTGTGCAAAGCTTCCAAGATACAGCCACAGCTTGATACGATTGTTATTTTGGCAATTACCACGGCTATAGATGGGTGAACCCGCTGATGCTCTGATCCTGAACTTGAAACTAGACGGCGAACCCCCTATAAGTCTGAGGAACCCGAATTTAAATGTTATATAATGGTGGTAGTAAGGACTAGAGGGCTGTAAAAGGAAGCAAAATCTCTACTAAAGAAGGACAATTAAATTACAGAGTTTTCCCCTGGAAATACAGATGTGGTGCAGAAATGTCTGCAACCAAATACTCAACGTGTGCACATAGCGTAATCTGGAAATCCAACACACAGTTCAATCACTTCACCTGTGGTCACAGCTGGGGTTTTCACAGTACCTCTACTGTGACCTCAGGTGAACTGACCGGATTAAGCTACATGCACACATTGTTGTAGACATTTCCGTACCAAATCTGCGTCTCCTGACAAACAAATGCACCAAAATGTGTTTTTGATGCATTTTCAGTGTATTTTTCTGACAAGAAATGTCTGCAACCAAATACTGAATGTGTGCACGTAACCTAATCTGGTAATCCAGCATTGTGTTCAATGACTTCCCCTGAGATGAGGTCAATCAGTTAATCTCAGGTCAATTTACCTTAGGTCACAGCTGGTGTACCGTGGGAATCACAGCTGTGACCTCGGGTGAACTCACTGACGTCACCGCGCTCACAGCTGCAACTCCGTCAGTGTGGCCCTGACGCTGCAGTGATCAGTCATGTTTTCTAATGTGACCACACACTTTGACCTCAGGATGCAGCAGAGTCAGGATCTTTGTGGATCATCGTGGTATGGATTACATTAGACCTGCAGGGCTGTTTTAGGAGTTAATAAATTGGAGAAAGATGGTGCTATTTTGTTCTACTGATCCTAATGTACCCCAATGTTGAGCCCCTGATGCTGCCCGCATATGTGCGCTCATTACTGCCATTGCTACTGCCCCCATATGTGCCCCATTACTATCGTTACTGCTGCCCCATGTGTGCTTCTGTTACTGTCATTGCTGCTGCCCCCATATGTGCCCCCATTACTGCCATTGCTGCCGCCCCCATATGTGCCCCATTACTGTTGTTGCCCTCATATGTGCCCCAATTACTGCCATTGCTGCTGCCCCCATATGTGCCCATTACTGCCATTGCTGCTGCCCCATGTGTGCTTCTGTTACTTCATTGCTGCTGCCCCATATTTCCTCCATTGCTGCCATTGCTGCTGCCCCATATTTGCCCCATTACTGCTGTTGCAGCTGCCCCCCATATGTGCCCCATTACTGCTACTGCCCCCATATGTGCCCCCATTACTGCCATTGCTGCTTCCCCTGTGACGTCCCTGAACTAGTCAGGGTGTCACAGGGAACTGCACTCCTTTTTCTTATGGTGCAGAACTCATCCTCCATGGTTCTGGGATCCTAACTCTGGTATTGTTTTCCATCAGCGCACAAATCCTAACCACACCTCACACCACACCCTGTCAGACACACCAGTGGGCGGTCTAGCTGGAATAGGGCCTAGGGGTCAGGCAGACTGGTGGGAGGGAAGGAAGAGAGTTTTTAGAGTAGCCCTCAGAGAGTGAGGAGCTGAGGGAGTTGTAGCTCCCTTGGAGCCTTTGGTTAGGTCGCAGACGGTGGTCTGGGACCGGAGGAGTCAGAGACCAGGTCACAGGTTATTGGATAAGGGTGCCCAGACTTAGTTTGGGAGAACAGTCAGCACCGGAAAGTCCAGTAACCGGACCGGTACCAAGCCTGGCAGGGCACAGAACCCTAGATCAGGGAGTAGCTTCACACAACCTGATAATTCACCTGTGGAAGATAGTCTCTTTATGAACTTTCCCCAAGAGCTCAGAGATCGAAGGCACCAACACAACGAAGAGGATAGGGCCTTCCAGCTGATGCAGCCTACAAAAATTCCAAGTGTCAGCCATCGAGAGCACAGCTCCCCTATCTAAACATAGAGAGCGGGACCTCGACCGCTTCAGGCTGAGGGTTCACTCAGAAACATCTGCCTACATGTGCATGGAGGCAGGCTCCGGTCCACCAAATACTAGCGGGGACGGATTCCCGGATGAGCTCCCCAGAGTGGCAGCAGCACCCATAGACTTGGTTTACTTCTGTGTCAGAGTCTACTTAATGGTTGCACCAGGATCCACACAGCTTGAGTGAGTACACTGCTGCCCCTGCGTTGTGCCTGCCCCACAGCCTGCACCACGCCATCCTCCACCTACCATCTGGAGTCCCGGGGTCACCCCTACCCGTGGAGGGAACATCATCTGGCTTCCTCGCTCCATCTCCCCTGGGTACTCCCATTGGCAGCGGTGGTGCTCCCCTTACTGCGAACCACGGGCGAACTCTCCCTTGTAAATATTCCTCCCCTTTTTTACACTTCGAAGTGGCCGCAAGCCCCCGCTTCCGGAGACCCTCGAGCCACAGCAACCCCGGATCCAAGCAGTTCGACTGCCACAGGGGCGGTACACCCCCATATGTCCCCCATTATTACCGTTGCTGCTGCCCCCATATGTACCCCATTATTGCTGTTGCCCCCATATGTGCCCCCATTACTACTGTTGCTGCTGCCCCTCATGTGCCCCATTACTTGCCTTGCTGGGTGGCACATAACAGGGCTCTTCTTACTGCCCCACAAAGTGATGCCCACCACTGTGCTCTTACAAATGCCCCCATACTGTCCTATAGATGGTGAAATGTCCTCTTAGAGAATATGAAGGCCCTCTGTGAGTGTCCCAAAGTAGTAAGTGTTCACATTTTGCTCCTAGAAAGCAATGACACCTCCTGTGTGCCCCACCTATTATCTATTCTATCTAAATCCAAAGAAATCCATGTAAATCACCGATGAGCTCCGTCCTTCTCAGTGCGAGCTGCTCATTACCTTGATTGCCTCATTTCTGGATAATGTTGATGAGACCCCTTTTTTTGTTCCCCCGCACAGGGCATCGCCCGTCCTCGTTAATCATCTTTATGTTTTCGCTGTGGTTGAGGATAAACCCAGCCATATCTGATCTCTGTGTATATGAGGAGCACTTAAGATTAATTAACGAGATGCAGAAATGCTCCAGGGATCAGGAAAGTTAATTAGAAGAGTAAACTGAAAACCATAACCTGCGTCCAAACCTCAGCAGCGATGGAAAGAAAACACACGTCCCATCTACACAAAACAATTGAGTTTGTAGAGTTTTTACAATATTTTTTTAACTGTAAGAATTCAAACCGCCATGATTTTCCTGCCTTTCCCTATTTACCATCATTTTTGTGGCCTTTTTTTTAAAGGGAACCGGTCACCAGATTTGTACCTGTTAAACTAAGAGAATCCCCTTCTGTAGCTCCTGGGCTGCATCCTATGAAGATGCACCTTGGCCCTGACTCCCCTTCCAGACCCCAAAAATAACTTTATAAATTTTGGCCGTTCGGTATGCTAATTACCTTGGTTGGCCAGATGGGCGGGCTCATTTTCTGCTCCTGTCCCCCCTCTTGCCGCTGATCGCCATCCTTTCTTGATTGACGACATGACGCCTCCGTCATCCTCCTCGTCGCATTTTCAAATTTTAGCGCCTGTCCAGTTGGGTCGGCTCGCGCAGGCGCAGTTCGCTTGGCAATATCGTGGGCAGAGCAGAAAACAGTTGCCCTCACTTGTGCCGCTGAGCTAAAAGCGCAGGCGCGAGATTATGGGCGGGTACGAGCATGGTGCAGGTGACGCTTTATTCTGTACCTCCGGTGTCCCTGCAGGGACGCCGACTTGCTTACTGCCACAGCTGGGTCCCATCTTTCCCCACTGCGTTGCGGTGGCCCATGTGCGCTCCTGCCACCCAATCATCCCGAGGCCTGTGCACGCATCACAGGATCCTCAGAGTGCGTGTCGCGGGCGGAGAAGGGGACGCTACGCTCACCATGCTCGGGCCCGGTGCTGCTGCTGCTCGGTGGCTCGAGCGGTGGGCCGGATCCGGGGACTCGAGCGGCGCTCCTCGCCTGTGAGTGAAAAGGGTGGTTTGTTGGGGTTTGGGATGTCGGTTCGTTACGCCACCCACGGTGTGTGGTGAGGTTGGGGCACCACCGCTGCTCTGTACGGGGATCCTGGGAACAATGACAGGGAGCAGCTGGGATGTTTCTCTCCCCTCCGTGGGTAGGGGGATTTTGGTGGTCCCGGGGCCCGGAGTTATTGTCTGTTTGGTGGATTGCGGGGCCAGGCCAGGTGCAGGGTCACGGGCAGCGCAGTGCCAGACGGCACGGTGGTACTTACTCAGCCAGTAACGCACACGGAGTCTCTTGTAAAACAAACGGCTGGATGGACGAGTCCCACAGACGGCTGCGGCGGTCACTCCCGGTCGGTTGGCGGTAACGGTCTCTCCCTGCACCGGTGTTATGTTCTCGGCCCCGATGGCTTCCCACCGGTAACCCACTCCCCAGCGGTGTGTTGGCTAAGGGAGCCCTTTTTGTTGCCCGCAGGCTCTGGCCCTGGGAGCTCTAGCTCTGGCGGTAGCTTTATCTCCCTCACGGTTTGGACGGTTGCCTTCAGTCGGGTCTTTATTGCTGGGAAACCCCGGAGGTTCCCGTCGCTGACGGATTTGACCGGTTTAACGGCGACTCCTAGCCTGGTCGGGGTCCGTAGGCCCTGCCGGATGGTGCTGGCTTCTCTACGCTCCCCGGTCCGGTACCGACGGGCCACCGTCGCCGGTCCTTACGGTTGTGCGTCAATCTGCCTCTCCTGCAGACGGTCACCACCGTCTGCCAACCTTGCTGGATGTGCCCGGGCCACGTACCCGGACACGGTCAGTCTGCTCCTCCACTACCACTTCCTTCACTTCAAACTCTCCTTCACTATCTGACTTCTTTCCCACCTCCAGGACTGTGAACTCCTCGGTGGGAGGAGCCAACTGCCTGGCTCCGCCCCACCTGGTGTGGACATCAGCCCCTGGAGGGAGGCAACAAGGATTTGTGTGTGTGCGGCTGGTGTGCCTAACCGGAGTGTGGGGTGGGTTGTTGCAGTACCTGTGACGTCCTGGCTTGTCCAGGGTGCCACATTCCCCCTTGGTTAACCGCAGACCGTCCGCGCGCTGCTCGTCCATCACCGGTTTTATTTTTGTTAACTGTAAAAAAATAGAAAAACATAAAAACCACAACATAAGCATTTCTGTATAACTTCCCATAACGGGAGGCACGGTACTTTTAACGTTACAAACGGTAGTCAATTTTATTAACGGTACGGCTTCCGCTCTCCCCCCGCCCAAACAACCTGGCCCTGATGCTGCCCCTAAGAAGTGGGCAGCGTCCAGAACCAAATTGCCCGAGCGGGTACGGTCTCTTTCAGGGGAACCCACGTCCATGGGGAACCCCTGAACCCCCGGAGGATTGCCAGCGGTTACGGTAGTGGCGGGCCTGGGCCATCCCTTTCCTCTAGGCCCATCCTCCCAAATCAGCCTCTCCGGAGTCGGCAATGGTATTAGCCAACATTTTTATCTACATTCCACAAGTTTGTGGTTGCCCTGCAAGTTCTCGGGCTTGTCCGTAAGCAGTTCCTTACGCAACGGTTGCAGAAAGTCCCAACGGGGACTAGTTGCCGGCAACGGCCGTTTAAATCACGGTGTTAATCTGGTCACAGTTCGGTTGATTATGCTTTACTTATCATTCGGTTACATTTAACAACATCAAGAACATCTCACAACGGTGCTGGTGGTCCCAACGGGGACAACTTGTGGCGGAGGACCGCTGCCATCACTTCAAATCTACGGTGTTGGCCGGAGGAGGGGGCTGGGCTGGTACTCGGGCCTCTTGACTGCCCCTCAGCTTAGTGTCCAGAGCAAATCAACCCCTCTCCCCGCAATGCCTAGTGTATTGGACCAAATCCCCTGGCATCAAGTTGCGGCCCGGGTGGTCCTCCGGTAAGTGGGCATTAACGTCCCGTCGGGCTATAAAGCCTTCGGCCTCTAGGCCCGGCTCATATATGAATCCGTACCCCCGACGGACATCAAATCGCCTCACTTGTCCTTCATGGATCGGGCCCCATACTCGGAAGGTGGCCCTGCGGAGGCTCTCTTCTCTAATGGCGCGGGCTACCAGCTCCGCCTTCCTCCTTTCCCTCTCCGCGATTTCCTGGCCCAGCGGGGTTGGTTCCCTGTCCCAGTAAGGGGCTACTGCTTGCCCTTGCGTGCGGGTCGGGCCCCGCGAGACTTCCACTACACTGCCCACCACTGGCATCCTAGGTGGAAGTTCCCGCGGTGACGTGGCCTGGGGTGCCGCCTCGCAGCAGCGACCCGGCGCAGCCTCAGCCGAGGCGTGGGGGATGGGCACAGGGATCTTCTCCCGCTTAACCTCCGTCTCCTCTTGCACGGAACGGCCTGCCGGAGTCGGTACGGAATCGGGCACGGTTGTTGCAGGTGCCTCCGGTATATATCCGCCGACGGGCTAGGTCTTTGGCAACTTCCAAGGAAGGGGTTCGGGACGGTGACAGGCTTTTGCTGCAGGTCGATCCGCTTGGGCGGATTGGCAGGGTACCGGTGGCGGTGGTAGCGGACCTAGTGGCGGGGCAGCAGCAGCCAACACGGGCAGCAGGGGAGGCAGCAGGGCGAGCGGGCGCAGACTGGGCTCCTCAGCCACGATGGCCTACCCTATAGGGCTACAGGGGCGTGGGACACTTACCCGCTCTTCCAATTCTTCCTCCACCTCGCGTCTCTGTATGGCCGCCACCACGTCCCCAATGGCGGCCTCCCACTCTTCCAGGAGGAGCTGCACACGGACCTGCAGACGGCTGCCTCACTGGATGGTCCGGATTTCCACCCACGCTGCGGTGACAGGCGCGGGCGCGTGGACTACGGTGTTGTCGGTCGGTCTCAGCATCTTAGCAGCGGCCTCTTCCAGGAACCGAAGATGGCCGCAGAGTCCTGGCGTCCCTGCCTTTATAGCCGTGGTCTACATGCGGCCAGACGCCATCCGTGCCCCCTTGGTCTCTTTCCGGCACCTCCTCTTCAGGGGCGGAGCTTCGGATTTCGCGCCTCCGCTGCTTGGGAAGATGCTCGAGCGGGGACTCTTCGCGCCCAAAATGGCGGCTACTGAAAATTTTCGGCGGGACACAAGGCGCACCTCTACCAGATGGCAGAGCGGTAGGATCCTGTTCGTGACACCAAGTTGTCGTGGGCAGAGGAGGGGACGCTGCGCTCACCACGCTCGGGTCCGGCGCTGCTGCTGCTCGGTAGCTCGAGCAGTGGGCCGGATCCGGGGACTCGAGCGGTGCTCCTCACCCGTGAGTGAAAAGGGTGGTTTGTTGGGGTTTGGGATGTCGGTTCGTGATGCCACCCACGGTGTGTGGTGAGGTTGGGGCACCACCGCTGCTCTGTACGGGGATCCCGGGAGTGATGACAGGGAGCAGCTGGGATGTTTCTCTCCCCTCCGTGGGTAGGGGGATTTTGATAGTCCCGGAGCCCGGAGTTATTGTCTGTTTGGTGGATTGCGGGGCCTGGCCAGGTGCAGGGTCGCGGGGCAGCGCAGTGCCAGACGGCACGGTGGTACTTACTCAGCCAGTAACGCACACGGAGTCTCTTGTAAAACAAACGGCTGGATGGACGAGTCCCACAGACGGCTGCGGCGGTCACTCCCGGTCGGTTGGCGGTAACGGTCTCTCCCTGCACCGATGTTATGTTCTCTGCCCCGATGGCTTCCCACCGGTAACCCGCTCCCCAGCGGTGTGTTGGCTAAGGGAGCCCCTTTTGTTGCCCGCAGGCTCTGGCCCTGGGAGCTCTAGCTCTGGCGGTAGCTTTATCTCCCTCACGGTTTGGACGGTTGCCTTCAGTCGGGTCTTTACTGCTGGGAAACCCCGGAGGTTCCCGTCGCTGACGGATTTGACCGGTTTAACGGCGACTCCTAGCCTGGTCGGGGTCCGTAGGCCCTGCCGGATGGTGCTGGCTTCTCTTCGCTCCCCGGTCCGGTACCGACGGGCCACCGCCCGTCCCCGGTCCTTACGGTTGTGTGTCAATCTGCCTCTCCTGCAGACGGTCACCACCGTCTGCCAACCTTGCTGGATGTTCCCGGGCCACGTACCCGGACAGTCTGCTCCTCCACTACCACTTCCTTCACTTCAAACTCTCCTTCACTATCTGACTTCTTTCCCGCCTCCAGGACTGTGAACTCCTTGGTGGGAGCAGCCAACCGCCTGGCTCCGCCCCACCTGGTGTGGACATCAGCCCCTGGAGGGAGGCAACAAGGATTTGTGTGTGTGCTTCTGGTGTGCCTAACCGGGGTGTGGGGTGTGTTGTTTCAGTACCTGTGACGTCTTGGCTTGTCCAGGGCGCCACATGCGCTTAGTACATGTGTGACACCCTGGGCAAGCCAGGGGTCACAGGTCAGTGCACCAACACACCCTACACCCCAGTTAGGAACACCAAAGCTAAACTAAAATCCTTGTTGCCTTCCTTCAGGGGCTGATGTTCACACCAGGGGGTGGGCCAGGCGGTTGGCTCCGCCCACCGAGGAGGACACAGCTCTGGAGGCGGGAAAAACCAGCAGTTCAGTTAGGGAGTTGAAAGAAGATGGAAGTCTAGCTGAGGGCTAGAGAGCAGTCAGCTCAGGGAAGAGCTAGAGTGAGGAGTAAACAAGTAGTGAAGTGAAGTGGAAGTGGTAAAGGAGGAGTAAGAGAAGCTGAAGGAAAGTGAGAACAGTTACAGCAAAGAAGCTTGAAGTGTGTCCAGCTGTGTGCAGGACAAGGTCAGCAAGGTCAGCAACAGTGTTGATTGTCTGAAGGGGTGACCGTTTGGAAGTTCCTGGAAGGGCCGCGGACGGGTAGTGACCCGGCGGTCTGGAGCAGCGTACCAAAGGACAGTCAGCACCAGGGCAGGGGCCTCTCGGACCCCGGCAAGGCTAGGAGTCGCCGAATTTGCCAAATCCGTCAGTGACGGGGACGTAGATCCCCCAACAACCAAGTCCCGATTGAAGGCAACAGCCCAACCTGTACAACAGAGACACCGCCACCACCAGGGCACCAGTTTCTGAGGGCCAGCGCCTGCGGGCAAAGAGTAGAGCTCCTCCGGTCCAGCTTGAAGCCGGGGAGCGGGTTACCGGTGGGAACCCATCGCGACCAACAGACAACATTAGGTGCAAGGAAAAGGGACATCACCGCTACCGACTGGGTGAGCAAGTGCAGCCGTCCGTGGGACCGAACAACCAGCCGTTTGTTTACCGAGAACTGTGCCACTGTCTCAGGCTGAGTGAGTACCACAGTGCCGCAAGGCACAGCGCTGCCCCCGCGTCCCTGCGCCCACCAGGCCCTGCATCCTACATATCATCACCGGGCCCCGGGATCAACAAACCCCCTACCCACGGAGGGGCAACACAACACCTAGCTGCTCCACATCACCACCCCCGGGATCCCCGCATTGAGCAGCGGTGGTGCTACAAATCACCACAACCGTGGGTGGCATCACGGACATTATCCCAACACCCCAAATTCCCCCCTTTCACTCACGGGCGAGGAGTGCCGCTCGAGAACCCCCGGGATCCGGCCCACAGCTCGAGCCACCACTGAGCAGCGGCGGCCGCCGGACCCGAGCAGAAGGGGTGAGCGCGGTGTGCCGACACCCTCCTCCCCGCCCACGACACATGCATGCACGTACTCCAGCCACCATCTCTTTAAAGCCTGCACCGCTGACAGTTTTTGGATGCTCCTCCTGCCTCACAGTGCCCGTAGCGAGCATCCGGGACATCCGCCGCACCGTCCGCAGCATCGCCCCACTTCCCCACCGCCCCTGCATCCTCTGACCCCGCTCCACCACCGCTGCTGTTCCCCTCTGGTAAGACACCACCGGATTATAAGGCGGACCCCATATGTTTTTCTCCCTTTTTTTCTCTTTAAATTTGGGGTGCATCTTATAATCCGGTGTGTCTTATAACACAAAAAGTAAGGAAATTAAATGGGATACTTAGAATAATCATTGCGATCAGACGACAATAACCAACATTTACTGAGTCAGCACAAGCCCAGATGTTTGGTTGTACATGAGGAGCATTGTTGGAGTGTTGCGGCAAGGTCTGATATTTTTGTAACCGCATTTCTGGAAATTCTCAGTAATGTTCAACAATAGAGTTGGTCAAAAGAGATGTGCAGGACTCCAATGATAGCATTGCGTCCACCTTACTAATCAGAAGAGCCGCCGGAGATCTTGGTGGGTTGGGGCGTTCCTCTGTCTCCCTACAGGAAGAAAGGGTGGGTCTGAATATCTCCAAAAGAAAGGTAACGTGTTTGTCTCTCTATAGCAAGTGTGGGAGTGGCTCTATGCAAGGGTGGGATTCAGCCGGTTCTGTCCAGTTCTGGAGAACCGGTTGTTAAAATAGCAGCCGGTTCCCAGAACCGGCAAGAAACAGCTCCAGCGATCCCGTTCCCTGTATTCGTTTTAGTGTCTCTTTAAGACACTAGCACAAATGAATGCCCGCACCTCCGCGCCGCACTTACAGGTACAGTGGAGCCTGTCTGCTCCCTGACCCGGCGTGCAGCGACGTGCTGACGCTGCAGAGAGGTCACGGCAGTGTGAGGAGGTAGCTCCTACTGCTGCCGCCTGTCAGCGTCACTGTGACTGCAGAGAGCCGCGGAGGAGGACGGAAGACAGAGAAGCAGCCGCTGGTGTTTGGAGCAAGGTAAGCGCTCATAGAGCCGAAGATGCAGGGATTGGGGCTGCATAAAGATGGCAGCTATATGGGGAGAGGGGCTGCATAAGAGGGCAGCTATATGGGGAAAGGAGGCCACAAAAGATGGCAGCTATATGGGGAAAGGAGGCCATAAAAGATGGCAGCTATATGGGTAAAGGAGGTCACAAAAGATGGCAGCTATATGGAGAGAGGGGCCGCATAAAGATGGGGAGCTATATGGGGAGAGGAGGCTGCATAGATGGGAGCTATATGGGGAGAGGAGGCTGCATAGATGGGAGCTATATGGGGAGAGGAGGCCACATAAGATGGCAGCTATATGGGGAGAGGAGGCTGCATAGATGGGAGCTATATGGGAAAAGGAGCACATGGAATAAGATCTGCTGGGAAAAGAAGCCATGATGGGATAGGATTTGTAGGGGGAAAGGAGCCACATGGGATGGGATCTGTAGGGGAAAGGAGCCGAGCCACATGGGATGGGATCTGTAAGGGAAAGGAGCCACATGGAATGGGATTTGTAAGGGAAAGGAGACACATGGGATGGGATCTGTAGAGGAAAGGGGCCATAATGGGATGGGATGTGTAGGGGGAAAAGAGCCACATGTGATGGGATGTGTAGGGGGAAAGGAGCCACATTTGATGGGATCTGTAGGGGGAAAGGAGCCACATGGGATGTGATCTGTAGGGGAAAGGGGCCATAATGGGATGGGATCTGTAGGGGGAAAGGAGCCACATGGGATGGGATCTGTATGGGGAAGGTCGTCCGTTCCAATTTTAGCAGGGCTCCTTTAGTAATAATTTTTAAATTTGTAGAAAAACCGTTTAATACAATATAACTGACAGTGACTGGAACATCTGGTGCTGGACAGGAGAGTGACTGTAGAGGAGGGGAAGAAGGGGAAAGAGATTTTACTTTAAATTACTTGTATTTTTTGGTTGAGGAAAGTGTATGAAAATGGGTGTGGCTATCAGAATGGGTGTGGTTACATAATGGGTGTGGTTTTCAACTGGGCGGAGTTTACAGAGAACCTGTTAAAAATTTGAATCCCACTCCCGTCTGTACAAGAAAAGAAAACGGATCTTAATCTTTATAAAGGAAGTAGGGATGGGTCTATGTCTCTCTACAGGAAGTGCAGAATGTATTTGTCTCTTTACAGGAAGTGCGGAATGTCTTTGTCTCTCTACCGGAAGTGCGGAATGTCTTTCTCTCTTTACAGGAAGTGCGGAATGTCTTTGTCTCTTTACAGGAAGTGCGGAATGTCTTTCTCTCTTTACAGGAAGTGCGGAATGTCTTTGTCTCTCTCCAGGAAGTGCGGAATGTCTTTCTCTCTTTACAGGAAGTGCGGAATGTCTTTGTCTCTTTACAGGAAGTGCGGAATGTCTTTGTCTCTTTACAGGAAGTGCAGAATGTCTTTCTCTCTTTACAGGAAGTGCGGAATGTCTTTGTCTCTTTACAGGAAGTGGGGTGAATCTTTGTCTTTCTGCTCTAGGTCTTGTATCAAACAAACAGAATAAATAAGTAGGCATTCCAGGCAGGTAGCAAATATACCATGGCAGCTGCGTAGTGAGGGCAAAAATGTCTTAGCACCTAAAGTGCTGGTAGAATCCTTATGTACAAGAACTGCCAACTGGAAAAAAGCCTATGTGCAAGCTACAGAGCAGAAAATACAGAGACGTTCCTGGATACATTAGACTGGTATTTGTACCAAAGACAGTTTTATCTTGTCCGTCATTGGGACAGTAAGACCATGGTTTTCTACAACCTTTGTGTAAAAGGATCTGTGCCACGGTCAGTCCTGAACTTGGCATCTGTAGATGGCTTGCTTTATTATCTCTCAGACTATTTCATACAGACAGCAGAGATGCTTTTTGTAGTATGTTGTTGTATCTTTGAAGGAGGACAGGGCTTGTTCACTGTCCACCTTGGAATAGCTGGATTTCTGTTTAGCAAAATCTGATCACTTTAGACCTGGTGAAGGTCCCTCTCTAAGAGTTCTGCCGATTACACCATTCAACTTTCTCCATCTGTAAAAAACACACTTGGAATGCAGCACACATCTTCAATTCAGGTGGAGACCTGCGCCATGATCTGTCGGGGTCCTCATGGTGGAACCACCAACTACCAGGAAGTTCCTGCAAAAGATGCCCTTCAATCTTTATCTGTCAATCTTAATGAGTAGAGAATAGATGATCTATAGTATATCACAAAAGTGAGTACACCCCCATATGTTTTAAATAATTTATTATATTTTTTATGAGACAACACGGAAAATAGCCTCGGCCATCTTTACGTAGAGCAACAGTTTTTTATTTTTCAGACCTCAGAAAATTATTTTTCATCCTGAGCTTCCAGTGACCAGTATGAGAGAGTGTGAGAGCGATAACACCAAATGTAACACCCCTGTTCCCCATTCACACCCACCGGAAACCTTGCAATACTAATGAGTCACATAACATCTGGGAGGGAAAATAGCTAATTGGGCACAATTTGTCCATTATCACTTAGAGATGTATTGTATACCAATTATAGTCATATAAAGTAGATATTGATTTCAAACCTTATAGTCTTCACTACTTTTTATAAAATTAAATTTTATTAAATTAATCAATCACATACATACATAAACATTTAAATAATGAAGGATGATTGTCTTATGGATATTAATATGTGTGCCTTGTGACTTACCCAATATATTATCAAATTACCTGTGTATATGTATATGTATATATATATATATATATATATATATATATATAATTGTCGTCCGGATGAGATATCAGATGGCCTCTAGGATCATAATATCCTCTCCGTCGGCCCAGTGAGCGATGGGACCGTACTCACTCCGGTCAGTATAGATATGTACATATAATACAGTTGACTGTGACTACTACATATATAGGTAACAAGGATGTTTAGTGATTTTTATGTTTTTGTATGTTACAGATATCTAAATAAGGAGTTTACCAAGAAATTACCCATACGCCCCTGATGAGCCCTGCACCAATAAGATGCTAATGGGCGAAACGCGTCGGGCACTCTTTGAAACTGTGGGCACTCCTATTTAAGAATTATGTTTCTCAATTAATTTTGAACACAATGACAATATGCGGAGTACCTTTTGAACAGCATACTCATTCATTATACTGTGCTTTACAAATACGTTTCTGAGCACACTGACAAACTTGACGAATCCCAAACGATCTCCAAGCCCTGCCCCATAATTACTGCTGTATCATCAGCAATAAATAAGTTACCCCGGACTGTGCACTGTCTCCTCACCGTGGTGATACTACTCTGGGGTTTCAATCTACCAGTTGGGGGTGCACTATACCTATCACAGGGAGGGCTTTATTAGGGATTTAGTCGTCGTTGAACGGGGGCGTCACTCACTTAGGACGCCGACCCCCGTAGTGTAGGAAGGAAATAGGATAGGGATATTGTCTCTCCACTCCCTCCTCACTTTTTTATTTAAATGTTTATGTATGTATGTGATTGATTAATTTAATAAAATTTAATTTTATAAAAAGCACTTAGGGATGTACTCACTTTGGTTGCCAATAGTTTGGACATTAATGGCTGCCTGTTGAGTTATTTAGAGGACACCAAATTTACACTGTTACAGATCTTCAGTCTTGTCCCATGAAAAGATATACCGGTAATAAAATATTTACACTAGTGTGCGCGGTGTACTCACTTTCTGATATGTCATACATAATTCAGCCCTGCAAATAATTCATACCTTCAGATCAAAGCTCCTGGCGGTTGTTCTCTGAAATATAACCTGTCAGTGACCTGTGGACAATGGCGTGGAGGGGAGAGAAAATGTCTAACTGGGCACAATTTGTCCATTATCACTTAGGGGTGTACTCACTTCTCACTTTTGTTGCCAGCGGTTTAGACATTGATGGCTGTATGTTGAGTTATTTAGAGGACACCACATTTACACTGTCATACAAGCAGTAGACTGACTACTGTACATTGTATCACAGGGGCAGATCCTCAGTGTTGTCCCATGAAAAGATATAATAAAATATTTTCAAAAATGTGAGGGATGTACTCACTTTTTTAATATACTGTAAGTATAAAAAGAATAGAGCAGATGTGCTCCAGGAAAAAAAAACAAAGACACTTCAACAATAATGACAAGACAGAGATGCTTTATTCATAAGGAGAATAGGGAAGCTCCACCCATGAGCAGCACAAGGTCTGTAGGCTCAACCCATGAACATGACAAGGTATGTAGGCTCTACCCATGAACAGAACAAGGTATGTAGGCTTCACCCATGAACAGGACAAGTTATGTAGGCTCCACCCATGAACAGAACAAGTTATGTAGGCTTCACCCATGAACATGACAAGGTATGTAGGCTCCACCCATGAACAGGACAAGTTATGTAGGCTCCAACCATGAATAGAACAAGGTATGTAGGCTCCACCCATGAACAGGACAAGTTATGTAGGCTTCACCCATGAATAGAACAAGGTATGTAGGCTCCACCCATGAATAGAACAAGGTATGTAGGCTCCACCCATGAATAGAACAAGGTATGTAGGTTTCACCCATGAATAGAACAAGGTATTTAGGCTCTACCCATGAACATGACAAGGTATATAGGCTTCATCCATGAACAGGCTTCACCCATGAATAGAACAAGGTATGTAGGCTCCACCCATGAATAGAACAAGGTATGTAGGCTCCACCCATGAACAGAACAAGGTATGTAGGCTCCACCCATGAACAGAACAAGGTATTTAGGCTCTACCCATGAACATGACAAGGTATATAGGCTTCATCCATGAACATGATAAGGTATATAGGCTCTACCCATGATGAAAACAGGGCAGGGAGATTCTACTTAGAAAAAGGATAGTGCATAAAGGGTTCATCCACACAGAAAAATAGCGCAATAAGGCTTCACCTAGAAACAGAACAGGGAATGAGGAGGGTCTACTGCAGAAGAATGCAGGGTATGAAAACACTACCTAGAAAATAGTGCATAGAAAAACAAGACAGGGAGAATCCACCCATGAAGAACATAGAGCAGTGAGGTTTCACCCATATACTAAACAGGTGAGTGAGGCTGTACCCATGAATAAGATTGGGAAGGGAGACTGTGGTATCTCTGTGTGCCGCCCCCACGCCAGCAGCTGGTGCGGCTCGAGGGGTGCTCCGGACCCGGGGGTCGCACGGCCATGTCAAATAAAAAGGGGGGACATAAATGTACGGGGTTTGGTATAAATTGTCTGTGACGCCACCCATGGTGTGTGGTAAGTTGTAACACCAACGCTGCTGTACTGGGGTACCTGGGGGAGATGTAGTGGCAGCTTGATGTTAACCCCTCCGTGGGTAGGGATAGATGCCCTGGGACCCAAATGTCGGTGACAGTCCTGGCTTCAGGGTCCGAGTACCCCCTTGTGCACGGTTTCCGGGTCGGTTCTCCAGTGTCGGTACCGGCGGGCCACTACCTTGTCCCGGTCTACCTCGGATCTCCGGCAGCCGTCTTCCCGTCTCCTACTGGCACTGGCTACTGTCTGCCACCTAGCCAAGGCACCAGGGCTCCAACCCCGGCACCTGTCAATTCACCTCGAAACTGTTACTCTGAACTGACTTGTTTCCCACCCCGAGTTCTCTAGACCCCTAGGTGGGCGTTCCCTTCCGCCTGGTCCCACCCACTGGTGTGTCTGTCCTACCCTAAGGGGGTGACTAGGGTTTCAGGTCGGCTGTTTTAACCCTGTGTGGGAAAGGTGTTGTGCGGGGGTCTGTGTGACTACCTGGATTTCCCAGGGCGTCACATTCCCCCTTAGTTAAATACAGACCGTCCATGGGCTGTCCGACCACCACCATTTATTTAAACCGGCACTAGGAAAAAGAAAAGACAATACAATTATAATAACAGTAATACAATTTTTCTTACCTCACGGGAGGCACATTTCTTAAACGTTGCTCATAAAAACGAAACGGGACGGACCAGACCACCTTCTCACCACGCCCCCACCCAAACAAACATATTCCTCGGTGCTACCGCTAAACACTGGTGCACACCCCTTTGCCCAAGTCCAGGAACGGGTCCGGGTGACGCCCACACGGGCCAGGTAAACCGTTCCTTACCCGGCAGTCTTTGTCACGGGCCTCAAGTCCGGGGACCCCTGGCCTGGAGGGTAGTCACCGGTTTTGATAGTGACTGGGCCTCGGCCTACTCCAACGCAGGCCCTTCCTCCAAATCAGCCTCTCCAGAGACTGCAGCAGACGTGGAAAGTGGTCAGGGTCTATTTACAAGACCCAAAAGTTTTGGGTTGGCTCGCCAGTCCTGAGCAATGGTCCTTTCTTTTAACTTTAAAACGGGATAACTGGGGGTTAACTGGGGTAGCTGGGAACCACTACCTTAACTTTCCTCCTCTTCATCGGTGCTTAGCAATGGCGGAGAGGGGCGGAGGTGAAACTCTTCTCCTACTCTCACCCACCTCTTCACGTCGAGGGCAAACCATCCCCTCTTTCCGCAGAGTCGGGTGTACGAGACCAACTCTCCGGGCTCCAGGTCTCGCTCCGGGTGGCACGTAGGCAAGTGTGGGACCACGTCCCTCCAGGACACAAAAATCTCGGCTTCCAGGCCCGGCTCGTATATAAAACCCCATCCCTTCTGGGAGTTAAAATGCTGGACCTGTCCTTGATACGTCAGGCCCCGTACCCGTAAAGTGGCCTGCCGGAGGTTGTCTTTCTCTTTGTATGCTTGGCTCAGCACCTCGGCCTTCCTCTTCTCCCAGGCTGCGATCTCCATCTTCAGCTGCTGCCGCTCCCAATACGGAGAACGGATTCCGCACTCTGCTCCCTCCTGCTCAGGGGCTGCGCCCACCCGGATGCCCTCTGTGCCGGCTATGACTGGCTTCACTTGCAGTGGAGGGCTCTGCTGTGTCATGGCCCACTCTGTTGCCCCGCAGATGCATCCCGGCTGCGCCTCAGCCTGGGTCGGGTACTGGGGAGCGGCCGGCGTCTTTGTTGACTCCCGGTTGGGTGTTGCCTCTGCTGCTGCCGTGCAGATTGCCGGGGCCGACGTCATCGAGTGCGCCATCTTCTCCGGGATCGGGGTTGATGTTATCTCTGGCTGGTCTCGGGGCCGGAGGGGATGTCTTCCGGGCTTTGGTCTTTTGCGGGACTGCTACGGGTGCCGGAGCGGTGGCGTGCTCATGGCCCGAGGACCCTGCTGCCGGGTCCTCGCAGGCAAATGGAACGGGTACCGCTGCCGTTGCTTGTGGCAGCAGACCGAGCGGGGAGCCAGCTACAGATACGGGCAGAGAGGGAGGCGGCGTGGCGGACAGGGGCAGACCGAGCTCCTCAGCCTGTTGGGCCGTCCCGGTGGGACATAGGGGCGTCGGTTGCTTACCCGTTCCTCCGAGGTCACCTCCACTTCGCGGGCCCGGACAGCTGCAGCCAGTTCCTGCATCTCAAACTTAGATAATGGTATAATGCCTCAAGCATATGGAAAAATATTGGAATATACAATGAAAAATGCTACTTGCTAATTTGAACATGTGAATAATGAATTGCATACCTGCTATGAATATTAGGAAAAAGGAGATATTTAGCAATCGCATTGATCAATGTAACTGAGCCCCAAAACCTCGTCAAGGTATATCTCTATATTGGGGTCCCTAGCTCTGTGACCCTAACTGTGTGTCATCTCATTGCAATTAAAAACTGCTATGGGTGGAGAGGGGTAACTAAGGACTTTCTTATATAGGAGATGGAAAAAACATGGCCGAAAGGGGCGGAGCTGTGTTCACATTCAGAAAAAAAACTACATATAACTGAATAGGATAACTGAAGTGAGCACTAATATATATATATATGAGTGCAAGCCAAAAATACATACTATATAGAAGAATAAGGCTGCACATCAAACTTAGATAATGGTATAATGCCTCAAGCATATGGAAAAATATTGGAATATACAATGAAAAATGCTACTTGCTAATTTGAACATGTGAATAATGAATTGCATACCTGCTATGAATATTAGGAAAAAGGAGATATTTAGCAATCGCATTGATCAATGTAACTGAGCCCCAAAACCTCGTCAAGGTATATCTCTATATTGGGGTCCCTAGCTCTGTGACCCTAACTGTGTGTCATCTCATTGCAATTAAAAACTGCTATGGGTGGAGAGGGGTAACTAAGGACTTTCTTATATAGGAGATGGAAAAAACATGGCCGAAAGGGGCGGAGCTGTGTTCACATTCAGAAAAAAAACTACATATAACTGAATAGGATAACTGAAGTGAGCACTAATATATATATATATGAGTGCAAGCCAAAAATACATACTATATAGAAGAATAAGGCTGCACATCAAACTTAGATAATGGTATAATGCCTCAAGCATATGGAAAAATATTGGAATATACAATGAAAAATGCTACTTGCTAATTTGAACATGTGAATAATGAATTGCATACCTGCTATGAATATTAGGAAAAAGGAGATATTTAGCAATCGCATTGATCAATGTAACTGAGCCCCAAAACCTCGTCAAGGTATATCTCTATATTGGGGTCCCTAGCTCTGTGACCCTAACTGTGTGTCATCTCATTGCAATTAAAAACTGTGCTCACTTCAGTTATCCTATTCAGTTATATGTAGTTTTTTTTTTTCTGAATGTGAACACAGCTCCGCCCCTTTCGGCCATGTTTTTTCCATCTCCTATATAAGAAAGTCCTTAGTTACCCCTCTCCACCCATAGCAGTTTTTAATTGCAATGAGATGACACACAGTTAGGGTCACAGAGCTAGGGACCCCAATATAGAGATATACCTTGACGAGGTTTTGGGGCTCAGTTACATTGATCAATGCGATTGCTAAATATCTCCTTTTTCCTAATATTCATAGCAGGTATGCAATTCATTATTCACATGTTCAAATTAGCAAGTAGCATTTTTCATTGTATATTCCAATATTTTTCCATATGCTTGAGGCATTATACCATTATCTAAGTTTGATGTGCAGCCTTATTCTTCTATATAGTATGTATTTTTGGCTTGCACTCATATATATATATATTAGTGCTCACTTCAGTTATCCTATTCAGTTATATGTAGTTTTTTTTTTCTGAATGTGAACACAGCTCCGCCCCTTTCGGCCATGTTTTTTCCATCTCCTATATAAGAAAGTCCTTAGTTACCCCTCTCCACCCATAGCAGTTTTTAATTGCAATGAGATGACACACAGTTAGGGTCACAGAGCTAGGGACCCCAATATAGAGATATACCTTGACGAGGTTTTGGGGCTCAGTTACATTGATCAATGCGATTGCTAAATATCTCCTTTTTCCTAATATTCATAGCAGGTATGCAATTCATTATTCACATGTTCAAATTAGCAAGTAGCATTTTTCATTGTATATTCCAATATTTTTCCATATGCTTGAGGCATTATACCATTATCTAAGTTTGATGTGCAGCCTTATTCTTCTATATAGTATGTATTTTTGGCTTGCACTCATATATATATATATATTAGTGCTCACTTCAGTTATCCTATTCAGTTATATGTAGTTTTTTTTCTGAATGTGAACACAGCTCCGCCCCTTTCGGCCATGTTTTTTCCATCTCCTATATAAGAAAGTCCTTAGTTACCCCTCTCCACCCATAGCAGTTTTTAATTGCAATGAGATGACACACAGTTAGGGTCACAGAGCTAGGGACCCCAATATAGAGATATACCTTGACGAGGTTTTGGGGCTCAGTTACATTGATCAATGCGATTGCTAAATATCTCCTTTTTCCTAATATTCATAGCAGGTATGCAATTCATTATTCACATGTTCAAATTAGCAAGTAGCATTTTTCATTGTATATTCCAATATTTTTCCATATGCTTGAGGCATTATACCATTATCTAAGTTTGATGTGCAGCCTTATTCTTCTATATAGTATGTATTTTTGGCTTGCACTCATATATATATATATTAGTGCTCACTTCAGTTATCCTATTCAGTTATATGTAGTTTTTTTTCTGAATGTGAACACAGCTCCGCCCCTTTCGGCCATGTTTTTTCCATCTCCTATATAAGAAAGTCCTTAGTTACCCCTCTCCACCCATAGCAGTTTTTAATTGCAATGAGATGACACACAGTTAGGGTCACAGAGCTAGGGACCCCAATATAGAGATATACCTTGACGAGGTTTTGGGGCTCAGTTACATTGATCAATGCGATTGCTAAATATCTCCTTTTTCCTAATATTCATAGCAGGTATGCAATTCATTATTCACATGTTCAAATTAGCAAGTAGCATTTTTCATTGTATATTCCAATATTTTTCCATATGCTTGAGGCATTATACCATTATCTAAGTTTGATGTGCAGCCTTATTCTTCTATATAGTATGTATTTTTGGCTTGCACTCATATATATATATATTAGTGCTCACTTCAGTTATCCTATTCAGTTATATGTAGTTTTTTTTTCTGAATGTGAACACAGCTCCGCCCCTTTCGGCCATGTTTTTTCCATCTCCTATATAAGAAAGTCCTTAGTTACCCCTCTCCACCCATAGCAGTTTTTAATTGCAATGAGATGACACACAGTTAGGGTCACAGAGCTAGGGACCCCAATATAGAGATATACCTTGACGAGGTTTTGGGGCTCAGTTACATTGATCAATGCGATTGCTAAATATCTCCTTTTTCCTAATATTCATAGCAGGTATGCAATTCATTATTCACATGTTCAAATTAGCAAGTAGCATTTTTCATTGTATATTCCAATATTTTTCCATATGCTTGAGGCATTATACCATTATCTAAGTTTGATGTGCAGCCTTATTCTTCTATATAGTATGTATTTTTGGCTTGCACTCATATATATATATATTAGTGCTCACTTCAGTTATCCTATTCAGTTATATGTAGTTTTTTTTCTGAATGTGAACACAGCTCCGCCCCTTTCGGCCATGTTTTTTCCATCTCCTATATAAGAAAGTCCTTAGTTACCCCTCTCCACCCATAGCAGTTTTTAATTGCAATGAGATGACACACAGTTAGGGTCACAGAGCTAGGGACCCCAATATAGAGATATACCTTGACGAGGTTTTGGGGCTCAGTTACATTGATCAATGCGATTGCTAAATATCTCCTTTTTCCTAATATTCATAGCAGGTATGCAATTCATTATTCACATGTTCAAATTAGCAAGTAGCATTTTTCATTGTATATTCCAATATTTTTCCATATGCTTGAGGCATTATACCATTATCTAAGTTTGATGTGCAGCCTTATTCTTCTATATAGTATGTATTTTTGGCTTGCACTCATATATATATATATTAGTGCTCACTTCAGTTATCCTATTCAGTTATATGTAGTTTTTTTTCTGAATGTGAACACAGCTCCGCCCCTTTCGGCCATGTTTTTTCCATCTCCTATATAAGAAAGTCCTTAGTTACCCCTCTCCACCCATAGCAGTTTTTAATTGCAATGAGATGACACACAGTTAGGGTCACAGAGCTAGGGACCCCAATATAGAGATATACCTTGACGAGGTTTTGGGGCTCAGTTACATTGATCAATGCGATTGCTAAATATCTCCTTTTTCCTAATATTCATAGCAGGTATGCAATTCATTATTCACATGTTCAAATTAGCAAGTAGCATTTTTCATTGTATATTCCAATATTTTTCCATATGCTTGAGGCATTATACCATTATCTAAGTTTGATGTGCAGCCTTATTCTTCTATATAGTATGTATTTTTGGCTTGCACTCATATATATATATATTAGTGCTCACTTCAGTTATCCTATTCAGTTATATGTAGTTTTTTTTCTGAATGTGAACACAGCTCCGCCCCTTTCGGCCATGTTTTTTCCATCTCCTATATAAGAAAGTCCTTAGTTACCCCTCTCCACCCATAGCAGTTTTTAATTGCAATGAGATGACACACAGTTAGGGTCACAGAGCTAGGGACCCCAATATAGAGATATACCTTGACGAGGTTTTGGGGCTCAGTTACATTGATCAATGCGATTGCTAAATATCTCCTTTTTCCTAATATTCATAGCAGGTATGCAATTCATTATTCACATGTTCAAATTAGCAAGTAGCATTTTTCATTGTATATTCCAATATTTTTCCATATGCTTGAGGCATTATACCATTATCTAAGTTTGATGTGCAGCCTTATTCTTCTATATAGTATGTATTTTTGGCTTGCACTCATATATATATATATTAGTGCTCACTTCAGTTATCCTATTCAGTTATATGTAGTTTTTTTTTTCTGAATGTGAACACAGCTCCGCCCCTTTCGGCCATGTTTTTTCCATCTCCTATATAAGAAAGTCCTTAGTTACCCCTCTCCACCCATAGCAGTTTTTAATTGCAATGAGATGACACACAGGGTCACAGAGCTAGGGACCCCAATATAGAGATATACCTTGACGAGGTTTTGGGGCTCAGTTACATTGATCAATGCGATTGCTAAATATCTCCTTTTTCCTAATATTCATAGCAGGTATGCAATTCATTATTCACATGTTCAAATTAGCAAGTAGCATTTTTCATTGTATATTCCAATATTTTTCCATATGCTTGAGGCATTATACCATTATCTAAGTTTGATGTGCAGCCTTATTCTTCTATATAGTATGTATTTTTGGCTTGCACTCATATATATATATATTAGTGCTCACTTCAGTTATCCTATTCAGTTATATGTAGTTTTTTTTCTGAATGTGAACACAGCTCCGCCCCTTTCGGCCATGTTTTTTCCATCTCCTATATAAGAAAGTCCTTAGTTACCCCTCTCCACCCATAGCAGTTTTTAATTGCAATGAGATGACACACAGTTAGGGTCACAGAGCTAGGGACCCCAATATAGAGATATACCTTGACGAGGTTTTGGGGCTCAGTTACATTGATCAATGCGATTGCTAAATATCTCCTTTTTCCTAATATTCATAGCAGGTATGCAATTCATTATTCACATGTTCAAATTAGCAAGTAGCATTTTTCATTGTATATTCCAATATTTTTCCATATGCTTGAGGCATTATACCATTATCTAAGTTTGATGTGCAGCCTTATTCTTCTATATAGTATGTATTTTTGGCTTGCACTCATATATATATATATTAGTGCTCACTTCAGTTATCCTATTCAGTTATATGTAGTTTTTTTTCTGAATGTGAACACAGCTCCGCCCCTTTCGGCCATGTTTTTTCCATCTCCTATATAAGAAAGTCCTTAGTTACCCCTCTCCACCCATAGCAGTTTTTAATTGCAATGAGATGACACACAGTTAGGGTCACAGAGCTAGGGACCCCAATATAGAGATATACCTTGACGAGGTTTTGGGGCTCAGTTACATTGATCAATGCGATTGCTAAATATCTCCTTTTTCCTAATATTCATAGCAGGTATGCAATTCATTATTCACATGTTCAAATTAGCAAGTAGCATTTTTCATTGTATATTCCAATATTTTTCCATATGCTTGAGGCACTATACCATTATCTAAGTTTGATGTGCAGCCTTATTCTTCTATATAGTATGTATTTTTGGCTTGCACTCATATATATATATATTAGTGCTCACTTCAGTTATCCTATTCAGTTATATGTAGTTTTTTTTCTGAATGTGAACACAGCTCCGCCCCTTTCGGCCATGTTTTTTCCATCTCCTATATAAGAAAGTCCTTAGTTACCCCTCTCCACCCATAGCAGTTTTTAATTGCAATGAGATGACACACAGTTAGGGTCACAGAGCTAGGGACCCCAATATAGAGATATACCTTGACGAGGTTTTGGGGCTCAGTTACATTGATCAATGCGATTGCTAAATATCTCCTTTTTCCTAATATTCATAGCAGGTATGCAATTCATTATTCACATGTTCAAATTAGCAAGTAGCATTTTTCATTGTATATTCCAATATTTTTCCATATGCTTGAGGCATTATACCATTATCTAAGTTTGATGTGCAGCCTTATTCTTCTATATAGTATGTATTTTTGGCTTGCACTCATATATATATATATTAGTGCTCACTTCAGTTATCCTATTCAGTTATATGTAGTTTTTTTTTTCTGAATGTGAACACAGCTCCGCCCCTTTCGGCCATGTTTTTTCCATCTCCTATATAAGAAAGTCCTTAGTTACCCCTCTCCACCCATAGCAGTTTTTAATTGCAATGAGATGACACACAGGGTCACAGAGCTAGGGACCCCAATATAGAGATATACCTTGACGAGGTTTTGGGGCTCAGTTACATTGATCAATGCGATTGCTAAATATCTCCTTTTTCCTAATATTCATAGCAGGTATGCAATTCATTATTCACATGTTCAAATTAGCAAGTAGCATTTTTCATTGTATATTCCAATATTTTTCCATATGCTTGAGGCATTATACCATTATCTAAGTTTGATGTGCAGCCTTATTCTTCTATATAGTATGTATTTTTGGCTTGCACTCATATATATATATATTAGTGCTCACTTCAGTTATCCTATTCAGTTATATGTAGTTTTTTTTCTGAATGTGAACACAGCTCCGCCCCTTTCGGCCATGTTTTTTCCATCTCCTATATAAGAAAGTCCTTAGTTACCCCTCTCCACCCATAGCAGTTTTTAATTGCAATGAGATGACACACAGTTAGGGTCACAGAGCTAGGGACCCCAATATAGAGATATACCTTGACGAGGTTTTGGGGCTCAGTTACATTGATCAATGCGATTGCTAAATATCTCCTTTTTCCTAATATTTATAGCAGGTATGCAATTCATTATTCACATGTTCAAATTAGCAAGTAGCATTTTTCATTGTATATTCCAATATTTTTCCATATGCTTGAGGCATTATACCATTATCTAAGTTTGATGTGCAGCCTTATTCTTCTATATAGTATGTATTTTTGGCTTGCACTCATATATATATATATTAGTGCTCACTTCAGTTATCCTATTCAGTTATATGTAGTTTTTTTTCTGAATGTGAACACAGCTCCGCCCCTTTCGGCCATGTTTTTTCCATCTCCTATATAAGAAAGTCCTTAGTTACCCCTCTCCACCCATAGCAGTTTTTAATTGCAATGAGATGACACACAGTTAGGGTCACAGAGCTAGGGACCCCAATATAGAGATATACCTTGACGAGGTTTTGGGGCTCAGTTACATTGATCAATGCGATTGCTAAATATCTCCTTTTTCCTAATATTCATAGCAGGTATGCAATTCATTATTCACATGTTCAAATTAGCAAGTAGCATTTTTCATTGTATATTCCAATATTTTTCCATATGCTTGAGGCATTATACCATTATCTAAGTTTGATGTGCAGCCTTATTCTTCTATATAGTATGTATTTTTGGCTTGCACTCATATATATATATATTAGTGCTCACTTCAGTTATCCTATTCAGTTATATGTAGTTTTTTTTCTGAATGTGAACACAGCTCCGCCCCTTTCGGCCATGTTTTTTCCATCTCCTATATAAGAAAGTCCTTAGTTACCCCTCTCCACCCATAGCAGTTTTTAATTGCAATGAGATGACACACAGTTAGGGTCACAGAGCTAGGGACCCCAATATAGAGATATACCTTGACGAGGTTTTGGGGCTCAGTTACATTGATCAATGCGATTGCTAAATATCTCCTTTTTCCTAATATTCATAGCAGGTATGCAATTCATTATTCACATGTTCAAATTAGCAAGTAGCATTTTTCATTGTATATTCCAATATTTTTCCATATGCTTGAGGCATTATACCATTATCTAAGTTTGATGTGCAGCCTTATTCTTCTATATAGTATGTATTTTTGGCTTGCACTCATATATATATATATTAGTGCTCACTTCAGTTATCCTATTCAGTTATATGTAGTTTTTTTTCTGAATGTGAACACAGCTCCGCCCCTTTCGGCCATGTTTTTTCCATCTCCTATATAAGAAAGTCCTTAGTTACCCCTCTCCACCCATAGCAGTTTTTAATTGCAATGAGATGACACACAGTTAGGGTCACAGAGCTAGGGACCCCAATATAGAGATATACCTTGACGAGGTTTTGGGGCTCAGTTACATTGATCAATGCGATTGCTAAATATCTCCTTTTTCCTAATATTCATAGCAGGTATGCAATTCATTATTCACATGTTCAAATTAGCAAGTAGCATTTTTCATTGTATATTCCAATATTTTTCCATATGCTTGAGGCATTATACCATTATCTAAGTTTGATGTGCAGCCTTATTCTTCTATATAGTATGTATTTTTGGCTTGCACTCATATATATATATATTAGTGCTCACTTCAGTTATCCTATTCAGTTATATGTAGTTTTTTTTTCTGAATGTGAACACAGCTCCGCCCCTTTCGGCCATGTTTTTTCCATCTCCTATATAAGAAAGTCCTTAGTTACCCCTCTCCACCCATAGCAGTTTTTAATTGCAATGAGATGACACACAGTTAGGGTCACAGAGCTAGGGACCCCAATATAGAGATATACCTTGACGAGGTTTTGGGGCTCAGTTACATTGATCAATGCGATTGCTAAATATCTCCTTTTTCCTAATATTCATAGCAGGTATGCAATTCATTATTCACATGTTCAAATTAGCAAGTAGCATTTTTCATTGTATATTCCAATATTTTTCCATATGCTTGAGGCATTATACCATTATCTAAGTTTGATGTGCAGCCTTATTCTTCTATATAGTATGTATTTTTGGCTTGCACTCATATATATATATATTAGTGCTCACTTCAGTTATCCTATTCAGTTATATGTAGTTTTTTTTCTGAATGTGAACACAGCTCCGCCCCTTTCGGCCATGTTTTTTCCATCTCCTATATAAGAAAGTCCTTAGTTACCCCTCTCCACCCATAGCAGTTTTTAATTGCAATGAGATGACACACAGTTAGGGTCACAGAGCTAGGGACCCCAATATAGAGATATACCTTGACGAGGTTTTGGGGCTCAGTTACATTGATCAATGCGATTGCTAAATATCTCCTTTTTCCTAATATTCATAGCAGGTATGCAATTCATTATTCACATGTTCAAATTAGCAAGTAGCATTTTTCATTGTATATTCCAATATTTTTCCATATGCTTGAGGCATTATACCATTATCTAAGTTTGATGTGCAGCCTTATTCTTCTATATAGTATGTATTTTTGGCTTGCACTCATATATATATATATTAGTGCTCACTTCAGTTATCCTATTCAGTTATATGTAGTTTTTTTTCTGAATGTGAACACAGCTCCGCCCCTTTCGGCCATGTTTTTTCCATCTCCTATATAAGAAAGTCCTTAGTTACCCCTCTCCACCCATAGCAGTTTTTAATTGCAATGAGATGACACACAGTTAGGGTCACAGAGCTAGGGACCCCAATATAGAGATATACCTTGACGAGGTTTTGGGGCTCAGTTACATTGATCAATGCGATTGCTAAATATCTCCTTTTTCCTAATATTCATAGCAGGTATGCAATTCATTATTCACATGTTCAAATTAGCAAGTAGCATTTTTCATTGTATATTCCAATATTTTTCCATATGCTTGAGGCATTATACCATTATCTAAGTTTGATGTGCAGCCTTATTCTTCTATATAGTATGTATTTTTGGCTTGCACTCATATATATATATATTAGTGCTCACTTCAGTTATCCTATTCAGTTATATGTAGTTTTTTTTCTGAATGTGAACACAGCTCCGCCCCTTTCGGCCATGTTTTTTCCATCTCCTATATAAGAAAGTCCTTAGTTACCCCTCTCCACCCATAGCAGTTTTTAATTGCAATGAGATGACACACAGTTAGGGTCACAGAGCTAGGGACCCCAATATAGAGATATACCTTGACGAGGTTTTGGGGCTCAGTTACATTGATCAATGCGATTGCTAAATATCTCCTTTTTCCTAATATTCATAGCAGGTATGCAATTCATTATTCACATGTTCAAATTAGCAAGTAGCATTTTTCATTGTATATTCCAATATTTTTCCATATGCTTGAGGCACTATACCATTATCTAAGTTTGATGTGCAGCCTTATTCTTCTATATAGTATGTATTTTTGGCTTGCACTCATATATATATATATTAGTGCTCACTTCAGTTATCCTATTCAGTTATATGTAGTTTTTTTTCTGAATGTGAACACAGCTCCGCCCCTTTCGGCCATGTTTTTTCCATCTCCTATATAAGAAAGTCCTTAGTTACCCCTCTCCACCCATAGCAGTTTTTAATTGCAATGAGATGACACACAGTTAGGGTCACAGAGCTAGGGACCCCAATATAGAGATATACCTTGACGAGGTTTTGGGGCTCAGTTACATTGATCAATGCGATTGCTAAATATCTCCTTTTTCCTAATATTCATAGCAGGTATGCAATTCATTATTCACATGTTCAAATTAGCAAGTAGCATTTTTCATTGTATATTCCAATATTTTTCCATATGCTTGAGGCATTATACCATTATCTAAGTTTGATGTGCAGCCTTATTCTTCTATATAGTATGTATTTTTGGCTTGCACTCATATATATATATATTAGTGCTCACTTCAGTTATCCTATTCAGTTCCTGCATCTCGGCCGTCCATCTTTTAAGTAGAAAATTGGCCTGGACCTGGATTCTTCGGCACATCCGTTCTGTCTGGGCTTCCACCCAGTCGGCAGTCCCGGGGGCAAATCCTTCCATCGTCGGGTTGCCGAACCGGTCAGACATCCTCTCGAGGTGGTCTCCAGGAACGGAAGATGGCAGAGTCCTGGTCCCTGCCTCTTATCTCCTTGGATTATATGCCACAATCTTCGCCCGCCCCCTGGTTTTTCGGGAACCCTCGCTAGACGCCGCTGGCTAATTTAGTTTTCGGCCTCAGGGTTTTTCTTCCTTCCGGCCTTGTTCCCAGGGGGCGGGGCTTCATCTTCGCGCCTTTCCTCGGGGAAGAAGAAGCTAGGCTGTTTTTCGCGCCCAAAAATGGCGGCAAAGATAGCTGTTTTCAAAAATTTTGCAGCAGAGCACCACTGACAGTCCAGAACAAGGCGCACTTCCACCAGGTAAGTGGATGGGTAAGTATCCTGTTCGTGACGCCAAGTTTCGAGGTGTGCTGCCCCCACGCCAGCAGCTGACTCGGGGCTCGGATCCGGACCTACGGTGCGGCTCGAGGGGTGCTCCAGACCCGGGGGTCGCGTGGCCACCTCAAATAAAAAGGGGGGACGTAAATGTACGGGGTTTGGTATAAATTGTCTGTGACGCCACCCACGTGTGTGGTGAGTTGTAACACCACCGCTGCTGTTATGGGGTACCCGGGGGAGATGTAGTGGCAGCTTGATGTTAACCCCTCCATGGGTAGGAATGGATGCCCCGGGACCCAAATTTTGTGCAGAGTTGCAGGTTTCACACACTCACAGTTCAGTTGTCCTGGACGAGGTTGCATGGCGGTATGGAGACAATAAGCACAACGTTCTTTGCGGTAAACCAATGTGGTGGTGGCCGGCCTCCGCTCACGGGTGTATCTGGTCCCACACCCGGGCTAGTAGTCAGTACCCCTCTCCTCTGCACTGTGTGTTTCTGTTCACTAGACTTCCCGGTATGTAACGCGGGAGTCCGCTCCCGTTCCTTTCTGTGGGGAGCCGTGCCCGTTGACGCTGACCCATGGGATCTCCTGGGCCCTGGCGAATGCCCTATCCCTCTCGATGGGTGGTTGTCACTTTTCGGGACTTAAGGTGGGACAGGACCTACAATCCTGCCCTCAATCGGTTAATTAGCTAGGCCTTTGGTTTCGGTCCTGGCTTCAGGGTCCGAGTACCCCCTTGTGCACGGTTTCCGGTCGGTTCTCCGGTGTCGGTACCGGCGGGCCACAACCCTGTCCCAGTCCACCTCGGATCTCCAGCAGCCATCTTCCCGTCTCCTGCTGGCACTGGCTACTGTCTGCCACCTAGCCAAGGCACCAGGGCTCCAACACCGGCACCTATCACTTCACCTCCAAACTTTTACTCTGAACTGACTTGTTTCCTGCCCCGGGAACTCCAGACCCCTAGGTGGGCATTCCTTTCCTCCTGGTCCCACCCACTGGAGTGTCTGTCCTACCCTAAGGGGGGTGACTAGGGTTTCAGGTCGGCTGTTTTAACCCTGTGTGAGAAAGGTGTTGTGCGGGGGCCTGTGTGACTACCTGGTTTTGCCAGGGCGTCACATCTGCCCTTAGACCTAAGCCACACGGCAAGAAAAACTGTGCCAGTGGAGTGCGATAAAACATCGCATTCCACTCGGACCAATATTAGCCTGTGTGTCAGCGCACATGAGCGATTATTTTCTCAACTCTAATCGGACCGAGAAAAAAATCGCAGCGTGCTGCGGGTGTAATACGAGACTCTCTCTCGCACCCATTCAAGTGCATGGGGCGAGAGAAAAATTGCACTGCACTCGCAGTACACCGGTGTACTGTGCGTGCAGAGCGAGAATCGCAATAGCCGGCTACGGATGAGAAAGGGAGATAAATCCCTCCCTCCCCTCTTGAGTGCCGACCCGCCCCCTGCAGTTGAGGTCCGCTCGCACAGTTGGACCTCAGTCGCAGGGACACTCGCATGACACTCGGCTCCCGCTGTGCTGCCAGCGTGAGCCAAGTGTCATGCGTGGATCGCACTAGTGCCCCGTGTGGCCCCGGCCTTATTCTACTACTGCAGCGTGAAGCAGTTGTAGTGTAGCAGCAGATCTGTTTCACTGCGTCAGGGTTACCTTGAGCACTGTGAGCTACGAGATGTATAATGCATTATGTGCTGTAATGTGCAGACACTGAGGACTGATACATGCATTCTGTTTGTACTTTGCTGCCATCTATTGGCTGATGTATGAATATGAAAGTTAGCTATTCAGCCTCCTTCAGAAAAGCAACATGTGATTATTTAAAACATAACCTTTAATTGAGGTTCTTCTAATATAGAAATACACACAGTGATCAAACACCCATTTAAAAACCTGAAACTGGTACGGCCATCCACATAATTCAATTACCACGGCACTACCAATTTCAAAGATAGAGGGGATTGTCTATCCGCTCAAAAACAACAAAGAGCAGGAGAACGATGAGATCTAATAAATTGTACACACGAAGGCACTATGCTTGTACACTTAAATCAGTCATTCCAGGTCATATTAACGTATATAGTGTGTTGTTAATGATCGTTTCTTAATATCTGTAGGCATCTAAAACGTCCATGGATAAGTCGGTGCCTATCTAAAAAACAACACACTATATAACAGTGAATAGGCACACAAGGTGCCAACCACAACGACCCTAGAGCATGATTAGTGCCCTACTGTATAAATATACTTTCTAGATGGTAGCAATACCCATTAATGCAATAAATGTCATGTGAAGGATATTAAAGAAAACCACTCAAAAGTGGAAAGATCTCACCCCGATCCTCTCGTCTCAGATAGTGGATCGAACTTCTCCTGCATTCTTTGATCCAAATACCAGAGTGGCGGGGGTGGAGATCCGGTCACTGACCCTGTTAGGGACTAAACTGACCCTTCTACTCCCCACAGACTCCCGCCCTTACAAGGGCAGTCCACAATTGGCCCTGTTGTGACTGACCATAGTCTTCAAACGAGGTGCCTCCCGACACGTTTCGCTTCACCTGCTCATCAGGGGAGAAAAAAATAGCACCTATACTAGCAGCGGTGGCTCAAAACGGAGCTCATCCCTATTCAGCCTGGTATCCAAATTCAGTCTCCTTACCACAAGCTGACATAGAAATGGTTGGGAGGAGCCTTATACATCATTGCTGACACTTCTGTAAGCTTGTACAAACCAGTCCAGTCTTGTCTAGTCGAGGGAGTGGACGTAAGCACTACTACTCCTGTAACGCCCCTGAGACACTCAGGGCACTACAAGGAACTGCATCCTCTAGGGGATGCAGGACCTACCCCCTGGGAACTGGAGTACCAGTGCAGATACCACCAAAGCACAACCAAAATCCTAGTTCTCCACTCCACAACGGGCATAGAGGGTTAACCATGTAAGGGGATGGTCCCCATGGAAAGGAACGAGTCCCTGGGATTATCCAGCCTAGTGGGAGGGGTGAGCAGTTGACTCGCCCACCCCAGGGCTATGGGACACCCGGTGCCGGGCTGGACTAGTCCGGTGGTAGTCAGTGGTGGCTGGGCCCGGCTCCGTGGCCCTGGTGGGTGTCAGTAGAATATGTGGCTTGCTGGTTAATGGTTGTGTTTGTGACGCCACCTGTGGTCTGCGGCTATTGAGCCTCCGCTGCTGTGTAAGGCCTCCGGGGTGATGAAGTGGCAGCAATGGTGGTACTGCTCCCCACAGGTGGAGCGGTGCCCCGGGACACAGTTGGTGCTCGTGGAAGTCTATGGTGTTGTGTGACTAACACGGTGCAGGGCCGACAAGCAATGAAAGAAACAGGCACAAACGGTAGTCTCTTTACCTTCTCCTCTTTTACTCGGCAGAAGTTTAGTCCAGGGAGACCGTCACAGATGGTACAGATGATCCGGCCGGCCTGGAAGTGCCTGGGGTGATCTTTGGCCAGTTGAGTATGAGGCCTACTCCTTAATCTTTCTTTGTTGTTTTAGGACACTGCACTTTGGGTTTGCAATTGCCCTCCTGCTGCTGGGACTGGTGGTTCGTCCCTTTTTCTGTGGGGTAGACTGCGCAGGCCCTCTCTGGTGCTTCTCTGCTGGAGTCCACACCGGGCCCTTGGGATGCAGCTGTACCCTCAGTTTACTTTCTGGGCCAGGGGGCTTGCAGCTCTCCTGCCCTCCGGATTCAGCTACCAGGGATGGAGTTTATGCCCTGGCAACTACAGACTCCGATGTACGAGTCTCTGCTGTGCCTCGCTGCTCCCCTTGCTTCACTGGGCCAAGCTATCCCAGCTCTAGGTCCCAGTTTCACAAGGCGGCACTACTCTGCGTCTGTCCTCTTTCACTCCTGTCTCCAGACTAACCACCACTTCCTCCCTTCAGCCAGACTTAAGGAATGCTCCCTGAAGTTCCAGGTTCAGAGCTCCCTCTGCTGGCCGGAGGGAGAACTGTGTTGGGTGTTAACTTACTGGCCAATAGATTTCCCAATTACCTCCAGGCTCAGCATTAACCCTTTGGGAGGGCAATGCTGTTGTGGCGACCAGGTCCTAGGGCGCCACACTCCCCCTTAAATTCAGTACTCCCGGACTGTAGAAACAAACATGACATGTTAGAACATTTCATCCCATTATGGGAGGCGCAAATACTTTAACGTTACAAACTTAAACATTACTATAAGAGTCCAGTGTGGCTCCCTGCTGGGTGTCCATTACACTGCTCCATGGGGGACCCGCCACGATCAAACCCCCAACGTAGGCTCTGGGCGTGCGTCAGAGCATTGATGACCCCACTCTATGCACGCCGGACGGGTTTTTCTTCAGGGGTGTTGAGCACACTGGTGCTAACTATGAACAATTTAGGTGTTGGCCACCCATAGTCCAGTGGCCCAATTGTCCATTTTCGCAATTAAAGGAAAAGAAAAACATTTTGTACTCAACATTACAGACATTTTGCATAACTATGTACATTCTAATAAGTACTCCTTCTTTTTCCTTTATACAGTTGACTCTCTATACCTTGGAGGGGGTTGTCCCCGAGTGCTGCGTTGGGACCTGCGTAGCTCTGATGTTTGCCCCTGACTACTTGGTGTGTCTTCTACCTCAGCACTACAGGTGGGCCTAACCCCGATAGGTAAGCGTGATGGTTGCCTATGTGGTCTAAGAGTCGCCAAGGGTATGACAGGTTCACCACTGACAGGGGGTTGATCCTCCTGTTCCACTGCTGGCGTGTCATCTCGTGTGGGAGCGGACGGTTCTTTAGGTGGATCCGGAATCTTTTCTGTTTCTGGCTCGACCAACTGCGGAAACGTCAAAACTGGTACCACTATGGCATTGTTTATTCGGGTCCAAGTTTTGGGGAATTTTCCAAGGATGGTTTGGATCATCTCCCCCTCTTTCTCTTGACTTTGGGGACTTCCTTGTACTTCTTCCATTTCTCTTTGGATTCTGCACCGTTCAGGGCACGCTTTCAGGCGGTCTCGAGAAATTGCTTGATAGGTCTTGCCTTCATCCTTGCTTATGAGGCATACCTTACTATTGTCAAAGTTGGAGGGGATAATGGTGTAGGGCTCGTTTTCCCACTGATCATCCAATTTATGCGTCCTCCGCTTCTTCTTGAGGACTTGTTCTCCAGGTGCTAAGGGAGTTGCTGGGGCTGTTTGATTGTAATGCTGCTCTTGTCTCGTTCTTGCTTGAGACAGGCTCCTCTCTACGCATTCCTGGACCTTACGGTACCGCTGCTGCCGTTCTGTATCCCAATCCTCTATTTCTTGAACCGCCTCAGGCGACACAGTCCCCATCTCAAAGTCTACAGGCAACTTGCCAGGTCTGGCTCGCATCAGGTAAGCGGGGCTGCAGTTGGTCGAATTTACTGGGATATGGTTGTACAGGTCTACCAGATCTGGCAACTTCTCCGGCCATTGGTTCCTTTCTTCCAGAGGTAGGGTCTTCAGCATATCAATAACCACATGGTTCATTTTCTCGCACAGTCCATTGGTTTGGGGGTGGTACGGTGTGGTTCGGATTTTCTTACAGCCGTACATGTTACAGAACTCTTGGAACACTTCGGCCTCGAATGCAGGACCTTGATCAGTCAGTACCCTTTCCGGATAACCGTGAGGTCGACAAAAGGATGCCTAGAACGCTCTAGCTGCTGTTCTGGCTGTCTGGTCCTTCACAGGCACTACTACCAGGAAACGAGAGTAATGGTCCACAATGGTGAGGGCGTACACATAGCCTGAACGGCTTGGTGTTAACTTCACGTGGTCCAGGGCCACCAACTCCAGGGGCTGCTTCGTGACAATTGGCTGTAGGGGAGACCTTTGGCTGGCATCATCCTTCCGCCTCAGGTTACACGGGCCACAGTCTCGGCACCACTTCTCGATCATCTTTCTCATGTGCACCCAATAGAACCGATCACGGAGTAGGGCCTCCAACTTCTTCCACCCGAAGTGTCCTGCGTTATCATGATAAGCTGCTAGGACCATTGGAGCATCCCTCTGCGGAACCACTATCTGCCAGACAAGTTCATTTGTTCGCCAGTTGACATATCTCTTGCAGAGCTTGCCTTGGTAGGTGAACAGTCGTCCCCTCTCTTTCCACAACTGCTGGGCTTCTTCTGGAGCATCTGGGCCAAGATGAGTCTCAGCTTGTGCTAGCTTTTCTTTGACCAATCGCACAGCCGGGTCACCGTTCTGTGTCTCTTCCCAATTATGGTGGAGTAATGGGTTAACCGACACCTCGTGTTGGCTCGAGCCCTTCACTCCCACAGCATGCTCACACTGGGAAACACCCTGATGATGGAAAGCCGGTAACTATATCTCTTCGAGTTCATTCAGGTCTTCTCCAGATTCGGGTAAGTGAGGCATTCTGGACAGCGCATCAGCATTGTTATTCTTCTTGCCAGCCCGATACTTGATGGTAAAGTCAAAGTTAGACAGCCGGGCCATCCATCGCTGTTCCAACGCACCTAACTTGGCTGTTGCCAGGTGTGTCAATGGATTGTTGTCCGTGAAGATGGTGAACTTGGCCGACGCCAGATAGTGCTTGAAGCGTTCAGTCACTGCCCAAACAATAGCGAGGAACTCCAGCTTGAAGGAACTGTAGTTTTCTGGATTCCTTTCTGTGGGCCGAAGCTTCCTACTGGCGTACGCTATCACCCTCTCTCTGCCTCCCTGTACCTGGGACAGAACTGCTCCCAGTCCCACGTTGCTGGCATCTGTGTACAGTACAAACGGCTGGCTGTAGTCAGGGTAGGCCAGAATCTCTTCTCCCGTGAGAGCCCCTTTCAGCCGGACAAAGGATGTTTCTAGTTGGCTGCTCCATTCAAATGGAGGGCTCTGCTTCTTAGCCTGCTTTGGCTGGCCCACCAGGAGATCTTGAAGGGGCGCTGCTACCTTGGTGAAACCATCAATGAACCTTCGGTAGTAGCCCACCAGCCCAAGGAACTGCCGCACCTCCTTTACCGTGGTGGGTCTTGGCCAGTCCTTGATTACGGTGACTTTCTCCGGATCAGGTGCCACACCTTCTGCGCTGACCACATGACCCAGGTACTGTACCTTTGGCTTCAAGAGGTGACACTTGGACGGCTTTATCTTCAGGCCATATTTCGACAAGGACTCAAACACTTCTGCTAAGTGCCTCAGGTGGTCTTCATAAGTCTTGGAGTAGACTATGACGTCATCCAGGTACAATAGCACGGTTTCAAAGTTGTGGTGGCCCAAGCAGCACTCCATCAACCTTTGGAATGACCCTGGGGCGTTGCAGAGCCCGAATGGCATACAGTTGAACTCACAGAGGCCCATTGGTGTCGTGAATGCAGTCTTCTCCTTGTCCGCCTCTGCCACGGGAACCTGCTAATACGCACTGGTGAGATCCAAGGTGGAGAAATATTTAGCTGACTTTAAGGCTGTTAGTGACTCCTCTATTCTGGGCAGTGGATAAGCATCTTTATGTGTAATGCGGTTAATTTGCCTGTAATCTACGCACATTCTCATTGTACCATCTTTTTTCTTTACGAGCACTAGGGGAGCTGCCCAGGGGCTACAACTATCTCTGATAACCCCAGCCTCCTTCATTTCCCGCAACATTTCTTTGGCACGCTGATACTGTGCGGGGGGCACAGGACGGTATCTCTCTTTAATGGGATGATGATCACCCGTGGGGATTTGATGTTTAACCCCTTTCACTTGCCCAAAATCTAGGGGGTGTTTGCTGAAGACCCGCTCGTACTCCTGTACCACCCGGTAAACCCCATGCTTTTGGTGTGAGGGGGTGGAGTCGGTGCCCACATGTAATTTTTGACACCAGTCTTCCAGCTGCCCCTTGGAGCCATTGTCTTCCGCCTGGTCGGACGGGATCAAGGGTTCCACTGCTTTGATGGTATTGTTGCTGACAGTGTACAGTTTTGCTACAGTGGCGTACCGGGGCAATTTGGCCTCCTCCTCCCCACAATTCAGGACACGGACGGGCACTCTCCCCTTGCGGACGTCTGCTACCCCTCTGGCTACCAGGACTCCCGGCCTACTGTCTGAATACACCGGTTCTACCAAGGCATGGTAATCCTGACCCTTGAGGCCTATTGCTGCCCAACACCATATCAACATTTCACTTCTTGGGGGTATTGCAATGGGGAGGGGGTCACTTACCCTCACACTGCCAATTTCTCCTCCGGCCAGCTCTACCTGCTGCCTCCTCATCAGGGCTCTGATCTCCCTCTGCAAGGCACGCTGCTGCCCGGAGCTAGCGGTTTCAGACGCCTGTTGCAACAAAATTATCACTTCGGCAATACAATTTTCTATCACATTTGTACCAATGGTTAGCAGTGGTTCAGATTCTTTGCGATCAATATCTACAATTATCATCCCCTGACATGGCAATTCTACTCGCCCCACTTTAATGGTTACTTCTTTGTACCCAATTTGGGGTAAGGGCTGACCATTACTGGCCACAATTGTTAAATCATCATCTGGGCCATGGTCAATGTCTGAATCAGCCCAATATCTTTTGTACAGTTTGTAGGGGATGGTTGTTACCTGGGACCCCGTATCCAGGAGGGCATTCAAAGGGATCCCATCCAGCACAATAGGAAGGACCGGGCGTCCTCCCACATACTTGCTGCGGCTGGGGGTCGAGCCGGGCTTCCTCACACCTGGGGGTTGGCTCCTGGCCCCAGGCTCGGCCCATTTAAAGGACAGCGTCGTGCAATGTGGCCCGCCTGGCTGCAGCGGCGGCAGATCGGTTGTCCCGTTGAATCATACCGGTCTGTGTCTCTGCCTCGGGTCGGCGGAATCCTCCTCTGTCGCATCCAGGGGACGTCATCTGGGCTGGAGGCCAACTCGAGTCTTGCAGGCGATGGGGTCACTTGTAGAGACTGCACGGTCTTGGCCAGGGCAGCTACAGTCTTGGTCAGCTCCTGGACCTGCTGTCTGAGCTCTGCAGTGGGGTCCTTATCCAGGGACTGCGCCTCAGCCCCTGCAGCGGCTCGGGTTGCAGGCACCACCCCGGGGTACGTGATAGCAAGAGGCCGGAGGGGTACTGGGTCACTCGGTGTAGATTCTCTCAGTACCCGGATGGCCTGGTCCTTAAACATTGCAAAGTCCAGAGCAGGGTTCTGCAGGACCATGATACACAGCTGGGTCCTGTGGGCATCTGACAGGAGCCCCTCTATGAACTGCTCAGTTAGGAGTTTGTGTTCCTCACGTACACTCTCTGGGTCCACCTGTTTAACTGCTTTCAGGGCCTCCTGCAAGTTTAAGGCATAGTCCCTTATGCTGTCTGTGGCCCGTTGCTTGCACCCAAAGAATCTCATCTTTATCTCTGCTGCGGTGCGGGTGTCAAAAGTACTCTTTAGCTTGGCCAGTATCTGGGTTACTGTCCCTTTATCTGTATCAGGCCATGACTTCGCTTCACGCTGGGCTGCGCCGGCTAGCTGTCCCATTAATATGCCCACCTTCTGGCTCTCAGTCAGAGGATACACCCGGAACAAGCTGTGCAGGCTTTCTCTGAAGTCACTCAAGGTATGGGACTCCCCGGAGTACTGCGGTAGCCATTCTGCTCCCGGGATGTACGGCATTGTGATCAGCATTACCGGCGCTGCAGCGGGGGCTGGGGCGACGGCGACTGGGATTGCTTCGGCTGGTGCTGCGGCGTCTCGGGCTATGGCAGCCACCTGCTCTCCCTCTGAGTCGGACATCTTCTTCCCCCTTAGTGAACCTTACCAGGCTCCGTTCACTTTTCAAATTTCCTTCTGGGTCGCGCGGGGTTAACAGCGCTCTGCTCTGATGGCGCGCTCCCTTCGCGCTCTTTGTCAGGCACGCCCCCCTTCTTCCTGCGCTCAGCGAGGCTAATGGCGGCGGCAGTTTTCAAACAATAAAACACGTAGTAACACAGTCTTTTAAGTACAATTCCTCAGGCGCACAGTACCCGGTGGGACCGGGCACGAAATCCTGTTCACAGCGCCAAAGTTGACTCGCCCACCCCAGGGCTATGGGACACCCGGTGCCGGGCTGGACTAGTCCGGTGGTAGTCAGTGGTGGCTGGGCCCGGCTCCGTGGCCCTGGTGGGTGTCAGTAGAATATGTGGCTTGCTGGTTAATGGTTGTGTTTGTGACGCCACCTGTGGTCTGCGGCTATTGAGCCGCCGCTGCTGTGTAAGGCCTCCGGGGTGATGAAGTGGCAGCAATGGTGGTACTGCTCCCCACAGGTGGAGCGGTGCCCCGGGACACAGTTGGTGCTCGTGGAAGTCTATGGTGTTGTGTGACTAACACGGTGCAGGGCCGACAAGCAATGAAAGAAACAGGCACAAACGGTAGTCTCTTTACCTTCTCCTCTTTTACTCGGCAGAAGTTTAGTCCAGGGAGACCGTCACAGATGGTACAGATGATCCGGCCGGCCTGGAAGTGCCTGGGGTGATCTTTGGCCAGTTGAGTATGAGGCCTACTCCTTAATCTTTCTTTGTTGTTTTAGGACACTGCACTTTGGGTTTGCAATTGCCCTCCTGCTGCTGGGACTGGTGGTTCGTCCCTTTTTCTGTGGGGTAGACTGCGCAGGCCCTCTCTGGTGCTTCTCTGCTGGAGTCCACACCGGGCCCTTGGGATGCAGCTGTACCCTCAGTTTACTTTCTGGGCCAGGGGGCTTGCAGCTCTCCTGCCCTCCGGATTCAGCTACCAGGGATGGATTTTATGCCCTGGCAACCACAGACTCCGATGTCCGAGTCTCTGCTGTGCCTCGCTGCTCCCCTTGCTTCACTGGGCCAAGCTATTCCAGCTCTAGGCCCCAGTTTCACAAGGCAGCACTACTCTGCGTCTGTCCTCTTTCACTCCTCTCTCCAGACTAACCACCACTTCCTCCCTTCAGCCAGACTTAAGGAATGCTCCCTGAAGTTCCAGGTTCAGAGCTCCCTCTGCTGGCCGGAGGGAGAACTGTGTTGGGTGTTAACTTACTGGCCAATAGATTTCCCAATTACCTCCAGGCTCAGCATTAACCCTTTGGGAGGGCAATGCTGTTGTGGCGACCAGGTCCTGGGGCGCCACACTGTCAGTAGAGAGTCTAGAGAAGTGTGGCACACAGCAGAGGTGTCCGGACTTGCCTGAGTTGGGTCCGTGCAGCGGTGACCCGGGGGCACAGGAGAGAGGTCGCCAGGTCGGGTACCGGAGGATACCACTGGGACCGGAGCACGCATGGGGCACAGGGCCCTAGATCAGGCATCAGTTCTACACGGCTTGATAAATACCTGCCCGGCGAGGACACCTTCACGGACGTCACCAAACCAAATAATCCAGGGGCATCAGCAGTAAACTAGGATCGGGGTTCGGACACTTACCTCCCTACAGGGTCCGCACTGCCCGCCGTACGGAGGAGATTGTACCCCAAAAGGGACAGTCTGGCCCCAAACGCTCCACGCTACGGGGACCCAACCAACAGAGAGTGCCGGGGATAGAGCAACCTGGGTCACTAAACGTACAAACGCACAAAAACGCACCCGCGGCAAAAACGCATCGGTAAAAACGCATGCGTTTTTACCGTGTTTTAGTGCATTTTTGGCTGCGTTTTGCTGCGTTTTTCCAATGCATTGCATGGGTGGAAAACGCAGAAAAGAATTGACATGACCATTTTTATTTTCAGCTCAAAAACACAGCAAAAAAAATTGTGTGCAGACAGCAAAAATGAAAACTCAGACTTTGCTTGGGAAAAAAAAAAGTCATGCAGTTTTGAGCCCAAAAACGCACAATAACGCACCCGAAAAACTGCGCAAAAATTTCACTGTGCGCACATAGCCTAAGACTGCTTGTAGAGAGAACAGTACATAAAAATTTCACCTTTACAAAAAAGCGGAGGAATGCGCTTTACCTATGACTAGAATAGAAAAAAAGAGACTTTACTCATGAAGAAAATAGGGTAGGGAGGCTACACCCATGAACAGTCAGGAAAGAAAAGCTGCACCCATGCAGAGAGGCTCCACCAATAAAGAGAAGAATGCAGGAAGGCTCCACCCATATAGAAAACAAGGCAGGGAAGCTCCACCCATGAGGAGAACATGGAAGGAAGATTCTGACCATTATGTCTTCTATCTTCCATTTTTCATCAGTTTTTCCCTGTAGAGTATCTTTCACTGATTTTCAGTTGTCCCTGAGCTGGTGGGTGGAGACGAGCTGCTATGATGTCTCCCATACACAGCACACACAGATATAAGAGATTTCTGGTCTTCTGCCTCTGAGCTGGTGGGTGGAGACGAGCTGCTATGATGTCTCTCATACACAGCACACACAGACATGAAGGATTCCTACTCTTCTGTCTCTGAGCTGGTGGGTAGAGACGAGCTGCTATGATGTCTCCCATACACAACACACAGACATGAGAGATTTCTGGTCTTCTGTCTCTGAGCTGGTTGGTGGAGGCTGGCTATGATGTCTCCCATACACAGGACACAGACATGAAGGATTCCTACTACAGTGGTACCTTTCTTAACAAGAACAATCCGTTCTGGGACTGTGCTTGTTAATCAAGGTACTCGTTCAGCAAAGCAAGGTTTCCCATAGGAAATCATTGCAATGTTGACGATCCGTTCCACAACTTCTAAAATGTCCCATCCTGGTCCCCTATTCTGTCATTCCACACATGCACAAACACACACAAACACACATGCACGCACGCACACGCACATATTATATGCTCACCTTACCTTCCGTTCCATCGCCGGTCTGCTGGGACTTGCTGTTCTCTGGTACAGGGCCGGGCTGTGTAACGCGTTACCATAACGACGAGGCAGGAACTTCCCGACCAGAGTGCTGACGTCAAAGGCAGAGCCGCTTGCCTCTGATTGGCCAGCGCTCTGCCTTTCATTAGCGATGACAGGAAGTTCCTGCCTCGTCGCTATGGATTCAGATACACAGCGTGGACTGGAGCGGAGCGGCGCACTACAGCACCCAGGAGGCCGGTGATGAAACAAAAGGTAAACATATTATGTTATATTATATGCTCACCTTACCCTCCATTCCATCGCAGGCCTCCTGGGTCTTGTAGTTCACCGCGAGGACGTCGCGATGTACCCAGGAACTACAAGAACCATGAGACCGGCGGTGGAACGGAAGGTAAGGTGAGCATAATACTGTATGTGCGTGCATGCGTGTGTGTTTGTGTGTGTTTGTGTGGACTGCAAGTGCGGGTCAGAGCGCGGTGGATGTACGGAACCGGAAGTGTGTGCGGTGAGGATTTCGCTCGTACAGCAAAGCTTTCTCATAAATCGAGTTACAAATTTACAGAAAGCTTTGCTTGTTAAGCGAAATTCTCGTTAAGAGGGTTACTCGTTAGGCGAGGTACCACTGTATTCTGTCTCTGAGCTGGTGGGTGGAGACAAGCTGCTATGATGTATCCCATACACAGCACACCCAGACATGATGAGTTCTTGATCTCTTGTCTCTACATAGCACATATTCAGAAGCTGCAGCATCATGAGGACAGTATACAGCAGTACTGAGCGGTGTAGCAATGAATCTAACTATGAACTAGGATAAAACACTTACTAGAAAGCAGCAGCATAAGTTTGTCTATGCCCCTCTCTCTCACCCTGCTCCTCCCTTCTACTTCACTGGTCACATATTTCAAAAAGTAGCTACAATTTAAGGGATCTGGCAGTCATTCTTGGCTTGAGTAATGTGGTTTTTAATAATTTTTCAGAATGATTGCGGAGTGCAGGAGATGGGGGGGCGGTAAGGTGGCTAATAAATGGATAATGAAGCAAATTTCTCTTATGATACAGCAGGTGAAATAAGTATTGAACACGTCATCAATGTTCAAAGTAAATATATTTCTAAAGGTATTATTAACATGAATTTCTCTCCAGATGTCAGTAACAACCCATCCAATGCACACAGGCAATGAAATCAAAACAAAAATGTCCAGAAATTAAATTAAGATATGTGTAATAGTTAGAAACAGTGAACAAGTATTGAACACATGAAGAAAGCGAGGTGTAAAAGCCATGGAAAGTCATGACACCAGCTGAAATCTATCAGTAAAGAAAGCAATCGTGCAACTTAGTGTGTAATTTTATGTAGACTTGGTCTCCTTGTCATCTTCTCCAACTATTAATCTAAATATGGAAAAATGTTTGTTTTTTTTAATCTAAAATATAAACCTCCGTGTGTGTGTGTATATTATATATATATACATATATATATATATATATATATATATATATATATATATATATATATGTGTGTGTGTGTGTGTGTGTGTGTGTGTGTGTGTGTGTGTGTGTGTGTATGTATGTGTGTGTGTGTGTGTATGTATGTATGTGTGTGTGTGTGTGTATGTATGTGTGTGTGTGTGTGTATGTCCGCTAAAGGAATCCGCACCATCGCATTTACAATCACAAAATTTTGCACAGACACTCCATGTGACTCAGGGAACGTCATAACTAAGTTTTGATAGGAAAATTTAACCCCGCGCTTTACAGTTACACTCAAAAAACATGTCTCCATTTAACTGAATGGAGGTGGAAGCTAAAGGTCATTAATAGCAACTGTCAGTGGTTGCTATAGGAACAAAATGGTAATAGGATGTCAGTGGTGAAATGAAGAGAGACAGACAGAGACAGCCCTGGAAAGAGACAGGCAAAGAGACAGACGGGCAAAGAAACAGACGGGGCAAAGAAACAGACGGGGCAAAGAGACAGACCGGGCAAAGAGACAGACCGGGCAAAGAGACAGACCGGGCAAAGAGACAGACCGGGCAAAGAGACAGACCAGGCAAAGAGACAGCCGGGGGCAGAGACAGCCGGGGGCAGAGACAGCCGGGGGCAGAGAGAGACCTGGAATGAGACTGACAGACAGATAGAGAGAGACTGACAGACACAGACAGAGAAAGGGAAAGACACAGAGATAGAGAGAGACAGACAGTGAGACTGATACAGACACAGACAGAGAAACTGATACAGAGACAGACAGAAACTCAAAGAGAGACAGTTACTATCCCGGGCAACGCCTGGGTACTACAGCTAGTATTATATATAGTGTAGGGACCTACAAGCATGAGGTTCCCGTGACGAGGGTTGTAGGTGTGGTGCCCTGGACAAGCCAGGTCGTCACAGAACAACACCTACACACCCCACACTCCCGGTCAGGCACACCAAAGTCAGACACAAACCCTTGTTGCCTTCCTCCAGGGGCTGATGCTCACACCAGGCGGTTGGCCCCGCCCACTGAGGAGTTCACAGTCCTGGAGGCGGGAAAAGTAAGGAGAGATAGAGTTTGGAGGTGAAAGTGGAAGAAGGAAAGTGGCAGTTAAGCCTGAAGTTGGTCCGGGTGTGTGGCCCGGACGGATCAGCAAGGTTGGCAGACGGTGGTGACCGTCTGCAGGAGAGGCCTATTGGAGCTTGCCGTAGGGACCGTGGCCGGGCGGTGGCCCGGCGGGCGGACCGGTACGCAAAGAGAACCCAGCACCATCCGGCAGGGGCTTACGGACCCCGGCAAGGCTAGAAGTCGCCGTGAATTTGTCAAATCCGTTAGCGAAGGGGACCTCCTGGGTTTCCCAGCAGCCAAGTCCCGTCAGAAGGCAACCGTCCAACCGAGAGAGGGAAACACAGTCACCGCCAAGGCTAAAGTTCCCAGGGCCAGAGCCTGCGGGCAAAAGGGGCTCCTTCAGCACCCATCCACGCTGGGGGAGCGGGTTACCGGTGGGAACCCATTGGAACCGTACACGTTACACAGGTGCAGGGAAAGGCAGTCACCATCAACCTGCCGGGAGGAGAAACACCGCAGCCGTCTGTGGGACCCGTCCATCCAGCCGTGTGTTTTACCGAGAACTGTGTCCTCATCATTGGCTGAGTGAGTACCACCGTGCCATGCGGCACAGCGCTGCCCCCGTGACCCTGCACCTCGCCAGGCCCCGTAACCTGCCTGCCATCCATCACTACCCCATCACCGGGCCCCAGGACAACCAACCCCCTACCCACGGAGGGGAGAACTAACATCCAGGCTGCTCCCCGTCATCGCTCCCGGGATCCCTGTCCAGAGAAGCGGTGGTGTCACCAATGTCACGGACAATAACCAAATCCCCACCATCCAATCCCCACCCTTTTCACTCACGGGCGAGGAGCGCCGCTCGAGTCCTCGGGATCCGGCCCACCGCTCGAGCCACCACCGAGCAGCAGCAGCCGCAGCAGCTGCGGCCGGACCTGAGCAGTGGGAGAGCGCAGCGTCCCCTCCTCCGCCTGCGACATAGGCTTCTGTTTTATGGCCATAATACCAACTAAAAACCTCATATTTCTTTGTACAGGATGCAGCCAGGCCCCTTTCTGTTAGGCCTTGCATATTAGAGTTCCTGTCCCTGTATGGTGTACAGATGGAGTATGGCTTGGCAGCCCGCCTGATCTAAAAGTATGGGCGTCACCTAATAGGCTGTGGGCTTGTGACTGTGCATCTGCATGTGTGAACAGCGCTCTATGCAAGCCATCAATGTGCAGTTTTATCATCCAGCAATCCCCTTTTGGAAGTGTGTGTTTTGTTCCTCCTGCACCTGTGATTCCTCCACTTTGTGGGGGTTTAGCTGTATCCTGCTAGAGTACTAGTTTTTGGCCTGGGTAATGTACAACTGCAGCCCATCTTTGCTGTAAGTAATGATATTTATTCCTTTTTTTTGTTGCTTTTTTTTTTTTATAAATATGGAAAATTGCGTAAGATAATGTCACCCTAGGTACGGGGAATGTACCAAGCGAAAGGCAAAAGGGAAACCCTGTATCTAGGGAAGGGGAAGATGGTGATCCCTGACCAAATCTACTTCTGGTCCCTGGCTTCCCTCACCACCCTAGATAGGCTCCACCCCTATGCGCCGAGTCGGATACCTGACCCTGGATAACCTTGAAATAGGCCTTTGGTAGGGAGTGGATGGGATGAGCGCTTAGTCAACCCCACTAAGCTCTAAAGAAGACATAGTGACAACAAAAAAAAAAGTAAATTAATAACCTCTCTAGTTGATTCAGGCAGAGGAACCGCAAACAACCACAAAGTTTCTCCAGATGAATACAAGCAGACTACTTGCACTGAAGACTTGCCAAGGGTATTTGACCTATCACCAGCACAGAGTAAGGGGCAATGAGGATATATAGAGACACCAAGGGAAAAGCTGATGAAAACCAGCTAGAAGGGTGAGAAACTTTGCAGGGTCCTAATGAGAAAGGGATGAAAACCAAGCAGAGGAGATACATAGGATACTGAATACATAAAGCAGGAATAATAGAAGGCCTGGGAGCAGCTAAACACTGCGACCTTCTATAGCCGGACATCACAGGACTGTTTGTCACCCGTTACATACCTATGCCAGATATATCTTGGAAGTTTCCCTCTTTCTTATAGTCAAGTGGATACATTTTATTGGCTCTTTATTACTAATTTCGTTTTAGATTTTAGTATTTCTCCCCATTTGCTTTATATTACATGTAGTTGGAGTAAGAGAAAGATAAGCAGAGCCCGTATTTTGCAGCTGTAGCAATATGCCCTCAGTATTTGCTATCTTGTTCTTAGCCACTTGGTCAAACACAGAAACTATCTGCAAGGTAAGAGAAATAATACAAAAAATAGTGAGAAAACAAAAACGCTTAAAATCCGAAGCTTTGGAGATGCCGGAGTTCCAGCCTCACTGATTATAACAGATTTATAAGAACGCTGCGGATGTTTCGTTCCCAATCTATCACTTCAGTTTAAAATCCTTTTTTGAAAAAAGCCTAATATTTCCCGAAATGTAAAAGCCGAGATTGTGATTTGTTTTTCAAGGAAATGGTTGTGAATTCAAAGAATGTCTCTTATCGAACAGAACATATTGTTAAAATATATATGAGGATGAATATGTAAGAAGGATGAAAACTGTGCGAGTGAAACCCATGTCTTAGCCTCATTGGAATAAAACACTGATTACAGAAAATCAAGAAGGTAGAACGTGTTCACACATGAATCACGGGAAACGTATGCAAATACAAGACATCCTGTACAGTGGCATAACTAGAGTTTGATAGGTCCTGGTGCAAAATTTGGACTGGGGCCCCCCCTCCACCGACACTCGGGGTACAGGATAATGACACTGACACTCGGGGTACAGGATAATGATGCTAACATTTGGCTCTTACCCTCAGCACCCAGGTTTCCCATGATCTGAAATCCCTCTTGTCCTCAGCACCCAGCTTCCCCATGCTCTACTATACATCTTTCCCTCAGCACCCAGCTTTCCCACATCAGAGCATGGGAAAGCTGGGTGCTGAGAGATGTACAGCAGAGCATGGGAAAGCTGGGTGCTGAGAGATGTACAGCAGAGCATGGGAAAGCTGGGTGCTGAGAGATGTACAGCAGAGCATGGGAAAGCTGGGTGCTGAGAGATGTACAGCAGAGCATGGGACAGCCGGGTGCTGAGAGATGTACAGCAGAGCATGGGAAAGCCGGGTGCTGAGAGATGTACAGCAGAGCATGGGAAAGCTGGGTGCTGAGAGATGTACAGCAGAGCATGGGAAAGCTGGGTGCTGAGAGATTTACAGCAGAGCATGGGAAAGCTGGGTGCCGAGAGATGTACAGCAGAGCATGGGAAAGCCGGGTGCTGAGGGAAAGAGCCTTTTTCCCTCAGCACAAAACATTCACATCCCATGCTTGTATATTTGTCCCCCCTCGTATATAGTTCTACAAATAATGGCCCCCACATAGCCTTCCATATAGTATAAAGGGTCCCACATAACCCTTGATATAATAGAATGCACCCCCATAGTCCTCTATGTATTATAATGCATTTCCCATAGTCCTCCATGTATTATAATGCATTTCCCTTAGTCCTCCATATATTATACTGCACCACAGTCCTCCATGTTTTATAACGCACACCCATAGTCCTCCATGTATAAAAGTAGCCTCCCTCCATATATTATAATGCAGCCCCCATAGTCCTATATGTATTACAATACAGCCCCATAAACCTTCATGTTGTATTATGCAGCCCCATACTCCTCCATGTATAATGCACCCCTATATTCCATGCATATGTACCGCCCCGAGCTCGGCAGCCGAGCCACTCTGATCCGGACCTTCAGTGGGTGGCTCGAGGGTCTCCAGACCCAGGGGTCTTGCGGTCACTTCAACCAAAAAGGGGATTGTGGTTTGGGGATATAGATGTACGGCCGAAGCCGTGTTAAGTTTGTGACGCCACCCACGGGATGTGGTGAAGGTGGACACCACCGCTGCAGTTACGGGGGAGATGTTGCGCAGCAAGTTGTTAACCCAACCGTGGGCAGGGATGGTGGCCCCGGGACCCGTTGGGGGAGTTGGGCGGTGCAGGGAGATGGGCGACCGGAGGGTGCTGATGTACTCACTATTAGTAAACACATGAGTCTCTGGTAAACCAAGGTGATGGTGGTCAGTGCCCACAGCCGGCTGCAGTCTGGTCCCCCACCCGGCTGGTGGTCTCTGTCTTTCTCCTGCACCAGTGTAAGATGGTGGACTGCCTGCGCTTGCACCTTCAGGAGTCCACTCCCGGCTTGTGGTCGCCTAAGGAGCCCTTTGCCCGCAGATGCTGGCCCGTGGGATCTCTGAGCCGTGGCGGTGGCCTTTTTATCTCCCTCGTCGGGCTGTTGTCTTCAGTCGGGACTTTGGGTGGGACAGGACCTCTAGTCCTGGCCGCAATCAGTTAATTAGCTAGCCCCCAGTCGCTTCTGGACCTAGCTTCAGTGTCTGAGTACCCCCCTTTGTACTCCGGTTTTCGAGTCGGTTCCCCGGGTCGGTACCGGCGAGACACTACCCTGTCCCGGTCCACCTCGGTTCCACCGAGCAGTCTTCCCGACTCCTGCAGACTGAGACCGCCGTCTGCCTCCTAGCCAAAAGGTACCAGGGCTCCTACCCCGGCACCTGCTCAAATTGGTTTTTCTCCTCTGCTGGAGCTGCACACAGCTCCAGCCCACACACCTCTCCAACTTGAACTTCACTCTCTACTCCACTCGACTCACTACCTTCCCGCCTCAGGCTGTCTGAGACTCCTTGGTGGGCGTCTTCCAACCACCTGGTTCCGCCCCCTGTTGTGTCCATCAAGCCCTGAGGGGGGTGACTAGGGTTTTAATGTTTGGCTGTGTGTTACCTATGAGTGACAGGTGTAATGCGGGGCCCTATCTGTGACTACCTGGCCCGGCCAGGCCGTCACATATAAGGTGTCCCTCATGTTTATTATGCAGCCCCATAGAGCTCCATGTATAATGCATCCCCATAGACCTCCATGTAAAATGCAGCCCCATAAACCTCTATGTATCATGCAGCTCCATAGACCTCCATGCATCATGCAGCCAGCCCCCCCAGGGCCTCCATGTGTCATGCAGTCAGCCCCCCCAGGGCCTCCATGTGTCATGCAGCAAGCCCCCCCAGCGTCTCCGTGTGTCATATAGCCAGCCTCCCCCCACCAAGGCCTCCATGAGTCATGCAGCCAGCCCCCCCCCAAGGCCTCCATGTGTCATGCAGCCAACTCCCCCTCAAGGCCTCCATGTGTCATGCAGCCAGCCCCCCCAGGGCATCCATGTATCATGCAGCCAGCCCCCCCAGGGCCTCCATGTGTCATGCAGCCCCCCAGGGCCTCCATGTATCATGCAGCCAGCCCCCCCAGGGCCTCCATGTGCCATGCAGCCAGCCCCCCAGGGCCTCCATGTGTCATGCAGCCCGTCCCCCAGGGCCTCCATGTGTCATGCAGCCCCCCCCAGGGCCTCCATGTGTCATGCAGCCAGCCCCCCCAGGGCCTCCATGTGTCATGCAGCCCCCCCCAGGGCCTCCATGTGTCATGCAGCCAGCCCCCCAGGGCCACCATGTGTCATGCAGCCAGCCCCCCAGGGCCTCCATGTGTCATGCAGCCAGTCCCCCAGGGCCTCCATGTGTCATGCAGCCCCCTCCAGGGCCTCCATGTGTCATGCAGCCCCCTCCAGGGCCTCCATGTGTTATGCAGCCAGCCCCCCCCCAAGGCCTCCATGTGTCATGCAGCCAGCTCCCCCTCAAGGCCTCCATGTGTCATGCAGCCAGCCCCCCCAGGGCATCCATGTATCATGCAGCCAGCACCCCCAGGGCCTCCATGTGTCATGCAGCCCCCCCCAGGGCCTCCATGTATCATGCAGCCAGCCCCCCCAGGGCCTCCATGTGCCATGCAGCCAGCCCCCCAGGGCCTCCATGTGTCATGCAGCCAGTCCCCCAGGGCCTCCATGTGTCATGCAGCCAGCTCCCCCTCAAGGCCTCCATGTGTCATGCAGCCAGCCCCCCCAGGGCATCCATGTATCATGCAGCCAGCCCCCCCAGGGCCTCCATGTGTCATGCAGCCCCCCCCCAGGGCCTCCATGTATCATGCAGCCAGCCCCCCCAGGGCCTCCATGTGCCATGCAGCCAGCCCCCCAGGGCCTCCATGTGTCATGCAGCCAGTCCCCCAGGGCCTCCATGTGTCATGCAGCCCCCTCCAGGGCCTCCATGAGTCATGCAGCCAGCCCCCCCCCAAGGCCTCCATGTGTCATGCAGCCAGCTCCCCCTCAAGGCCTCCATGTGTCATGCAGCCAGCCCCCCCAGGGCCACCATGTGTCATGCAGCCAGCCCCCCCAGGGCCTCCATGTGCCATGCAGCCAGCCCCCCAGGGCCTCCATGTGTCATGCAGCCAGCCCCCCAGGGCCTCCATGTGCCATGCAGCCAGCCCCCCAGGGCCTCCATGTGCCATGCAGCCAGCCCCCCAGGGCCTCCATGTGCCATGCAGCTGTAACGGGGGCAGGGGGCGCCTCAGGGGGTGTAGTCGGGTCCCCTCGCCTTGTGGGCCGCAGGCTGAACCCCGGCCCGGCCGTTACTTGCAAAACAGGTGTGTTGTTGGGTTAGAGTGTGGATGCATGGGGCCCATTCATGACAGCGTTTTTTCTGTGCTCTCCAGCTCCTTCTTCACTTTCAGGAAAGAGACAATTGCAGGCAGCAGATAAACCAAACACCGATTTATTAAACAAAGCTTCCATCTTTTTGTTTGCAGCAGGTTTACTTTAGTAAGTTACAAGTTACAGGTCCTTTTCTACAAAAACGGTTTCCTTTTTCTCTACGGGCACTTTCCTTTGCCTGCAGGGGACATACGTTAACCCCCTAGTAGCTGCGCTCTAACCCGGATTTACTGTAGGGCAGATCCAGCACACACTACCGGCTCTGGATAAGTTCTCACCTCTCCACTTCTTTGTCAGGGCACTAACCTTCGCCTGCAGGGGCCACTTGTTATCCCCCTGATAGCTGCACTCCACTCTAGTACACACCACCGGCTCCGGACTAGTCCCAACTCTTCCACCGTTTCTCATGGGTTTCCTCTGCTTTCTAGCCAAGAGTACTCACTCAGGCTGACTGCCTCGTCTCACTCCCACACTCTGCCCCGTCACCTCAGACCGAGCTTGCTCGCCTCTCACTGCACACTGGACTCTGCATTCAGAACCCTTCCTTCCCCACCTAGGCTGCCCTGCCCCTTTCTTCCCTGCCACTGTTACCAGGGGAACCACTGCTCTACACTGGCACCTAGTGGGGAAACAGTTTGACAGGTAACATTTTACCATCAACATTTACAATTTGCCACCATACTACTGTGGCGTTTTCAGGGGGGAAAAACTGCTCCTTCACTACCAGGGGTCCGACTACCCCTTACATTCCTCCCCTCTTTAACCTCAGCCTCCTGGCGAGGTTCCGCACCTGCAAGACAACGCATATGGAGAACACACACACGTTTCTTCAGCAGTATTCTTTTTCTTTCTTATCAATAAAAAAAAAATATTTTAAAACTAACGTATCAAAGCACACTAGATTGGCACACAAGTCCGGTGCCCGGAGTCCCTACAGGGGAGCTCCCGGTCTTGGCTGATCTTCTGCCCGGAGGCTCTCCTCAAGCGCTCCCGGTCTTAGATGAGCCGCGACCAACAGAAACAAAAGGGTTCTTTACTTAACAGTCGCGGGAGAAGTCCATGCATAGTCCCTGCATTCTTCTATTCCTGGGTTCAGTTCTTTTAACGTAGCTTTAACCATAAACACTCACCGGCTTCCAACAGTACCAGCTTTCGACAACAAACAGATCTTTTTCTTCTGGATGATTAACCCTCACGCTGGGTGGTATGCACGCAGCCATTCAGCCCGCTGGGCCCTCACATGGTCGGAGAGGGACTGTCCAGGTAAGCGGGGTAGCCTACGAAACGGCTCATAACCCGGTGGCTCCGGTACTTCCTTCTCCGGTTCAGGCCCTTCAGCCTCCTGCGGGGGTGAGGGGGTAGCTGGACGGGACCGCAGTGGGCTGCCGACAACAACTACCGGGTGCGACACCATACTCTGATGTATCACCAGTAATGCCGATGCTTCTCTTGGCTTGTCTCCAGCCGTAGGTTCGGCGGCCGCTTTTGGCGCGACCGTCGGGGTACTCTTCAGCCCACAGGCTTCAGCGAGCGCTTGCTTATGCTGAGCGCGCCACGCTCTGTTCTCCATTCTGCTTGGTCCAGGTATTGGAGTTTGCTTCTTCTTCCACTGCTGGGGTTGCAATCGTGCCGGGGAAGGTGGAGGCGGTTCTTCTTTTCCCGCTTCTGCCCATACTCCGCCCCCGGCCTCACCCACCAGGTCGGCACAGCGTTTGCGACGCCTCTTCTTTCTTGCGGCGCCGCCCACGTCTCTAGACCTCTGCAGTATCTCGGGGCAAGTACCTCCCCTCTTTGGGCGGTGCACTCCGGGCTTCTTCCTTACAGGCCAGCCCAGCGCTTTTCGTTTGGTGCCCACTTTTCGCGCCTTTACTAAATCCATGAGGACGGCCGCCATCTTGCCGCCATCTTGTGGCCTGTTCAGTACATCAGGCACCACTTGGTCTCTGCTCGGAGTTTCTCTTCTGCGGGCTTGATCCTGCCGACTACGCCAAAATGTAACGGGGGCAGGGGGCGCCTCAGGGGGTGTAGTCGGGTCCCCTCGCCTTGTGGGCCGCAGGCTGAACCCCGGCCCGGCCGTTACTTGCAAAACAGGTGTGTTGTTGGGTTAGAGTGTGGATGCATGGGGCCCATTCATGACAGCGTTTTTTTCTGTGCTCTCCAGCTCCTTCTTCACTTTCAGGAAAGAGACAATTGCAGGCAGCGGGTAAACCAAACACCGATTTATTAAACAAAGCTTCCATCTTTTTGTTTGCAGCAGGTTTACTTTAGTAAGTTACAAGTTACAGGTCCTTTTCTACAAAAACGGTTTCCTTTTTCTCTACGGGCACTTTCCTTTGCCTGCAGGGGACATACGTTAACCCCCTAGTAGCTGCGCTCTAACCCGGATTTACTGTAGGGCAGATCCAGCACACACTACCGGCTCTGGATAAGTTCTCACCTCTCCACTTCTTTGTCAGGGCACTAACCTTCGCCTGCAGGGGCCACTTGTTATCCCCCTGATAGCTGCACTCCACTCTAGTACACACCACCGGCTCCGGACTAGTCCCAACTCTTCCACCGTTTCTCATGGGTTTCCTCTGCTTTCTAGCCAAGAGTACTCACTCAGGCTGACTGCCTCGTCTCACTCCCACACTCTGCCCCGTCACCTCAGACCGAGCTTGCTCGCTTCTCACTGCACACTGGACTCTGCATTCAGAACCCTTCCTTCCCCACCTAGGCTGCCCTGCCCCTTCCTTCCCTGCCACTGTTACCAGGGGAACCACTGCTCTACACTGGCACCTAGTGGGGAAACAGTTTGACAGGTAACATTTTACCATCAACATTTACAATTTGCCACCATACTACTGTGGCGTTTTCAGGGGGGAAAAAACCGCTCCTTCACTACCAGGGGTCCGACTACCCCTTACACAGCCCGTCACCCAGGGCCTCCATGTGTCATGCAGCCCCCCCAGGGCCTCCATGTGTCATGCAGCCAGCCCCCCCAGGGCCTCCATGTATCATGCAGCCAGCCCCCCCAGGGCCTCCATGTGTCATGCAGCCCACACCAGGGCCTCCATGTGTCATGCAGCCAGCCCCCCAAGGCCTCCATGTGTCATGCAGCCAGCCCCCCCAGGGCCACCATGTGTCATGCAGCCAGCCCCCCAGGGCCTCCATGTGTCATGCAGCCAGTCCCCCAGGGCCTCCATGTGTCATGCAGCCCCCTCCAGGGCCTCCATGTGTCATGCAGCCAGCCCCCCCCCAAGGACTTCATATGTTCTGCAGCCAGGCCCCCCCCCCAAGGACTCCATGTGTCCTGCAGCCAGCCTCCCCGTGTACTCACTGATTCATAAAAAAAAAAAAAAACAAGTACTCACCTCTCAGCTCTGTCCTCGCCTCTATTTGTTTTACCGCTGCTCGTCCTCACTTCTGTTCTCGTTTCCCCGTGGCTCCGGTCGGCGTCCTCCCGACCTGCACGCTGTGCACTCAACACAGCAGTCGAACAGGAGTGATGTCACCGTGCAGGCACGGGGGAAGACTGATGATGCGCCGGATGCTCTATGCAATATCACAGCAGAGCGCGGTGACGGGAGCGCGGTTACAGAAGCGCGGTGCCACCGCCGCTGACACCAGGCAGGGGGGCCCGGTGTCAGCGGCGGTGACCGGGTCATATAGTGGCCGCCGCGCCGCGTGGTCTGCGGCAGAACAGCGCAGCTCCTCTCTCACAGAAAGGAGCTGGCTGCTGATCTGTCGGCCGGCCGCGGGCCTCTAACTGCCCGGGCCCGGTCGCAATGGCCACCGCTGCGACCGTGGTAGTTACGCCCCTGATCCTGTATATGAATGCTGTACTCTACCAAATATTATAGAGGATCTATCCTGTGTAGTGTAGTATATAGAGGATGTGTCCAGTATTGTATAGTATATACTACACAAGACACCACACAGGACACATCCTCCATATACTACACCACACAGGACACATCCTCTATATACTACACCACACAGGACACATCCTCTATATACTACACAACACAGGACACATCCTCTATATACCCCGCCGCACAGGACACTTCCTCTATATACCGCGCCGCACAGGACACTTCCTCTATATACCGCGCCGCACAGGACACTTCCTCTATATACCGCGCCGCACAGGACACTTCCTCTATATACCGCGCCGCACAGGACACTTCCTCTATATACCGCGCCGCACAGGACACTTCCTCTATATACCGCGCCGCACAGGACACTTCCTCTATATACCGCGCCGCACAGGACACTTCCTCTATATACCGCGCCGCACAGGACACTTTCTCTATATACCACACCACACAGGACACTTCCTCCATATACTACATCACACAGGACACTTCCTCTATATACTACACCACACAGGACACTTCCTCCATATACTACATCACACAGGACACTTCCTCTATATACTACACCACACAGGACACTTCCTCCAAATACTACATCACACAGGACACTTCCTCTATATACCGCGCCGCACAGGACACTTCCTCTATATACCCCGCCGCACAGGACACTTCCTCTATATACCGCGCCGCACAGGACACTTCCTCTATATACCGCGCCGCACAGGACACTTCCTCTATATACCGCGCCGCACAGGACACTTCCTCTATATACCGCGCCGCACAGGACACTTCCTCTATATACCGCGCCGCACAGGACACTTCCTCTATATACCGCGCCGCACAGGACACTTCCTCTATATACCGCGCCGCACAGGACACTTCCTCTATATACCGCGCCGCACAGGACACTTCCTCCATATACTACACCACACAGGACACTTCCTCCATATACTACATCACACAGGACACTTCCTCCATATACTACACCACACAGCACACTTCCTCCAAATACTACATCACACAGGACACTTCCTCTATATACTACACCACACAGGACACTTCCTCCATATACTACATCACACAGGACACTTCCTCTATATACTACACCACACAGGACACTTCCTCCAAATACTACATCGCACAGGACACTTCCTCTATATACTACACCGCACAGGACACGTCCTCTATACACTACACCGCACAGGACACGTCCTCTATACACTACACCGCACAGGACACGTCCTCTATACACTACACCGCACAGGACACGTCCTCTATACACTACACCGCACAGGACACATCCTCTATACACTACACCGCACAGGACACATCCTCTATACACTACACCGCACAGGACACATCCTCTATATACTACACCGCACAGGACACATCCTCTATATACTATACCACACAGGACACATCCTCTATATACTATACCACAAAGGACACCTCCTCTATATACTACACCACACAGGACACATCCTCTATATACTACATCACACAGGACACGTCCTCTATATACTACATCACACAGGACACGTCCTCTATATACTACACCGCACAGGACACGTCCTCTATATACTACACCGCACAGGACACGTCCTCTATACACTACACCGCACAGGACACGTCCTCTATACACTACACCGCACAGGACACGTCCTCTATACACTACACCGCACAGGACACATCCTCTATATACTATACCACACAGGACACGTCCTCTATATACTACACCGCACAGGACACGTCCTCTATACACTACACCGCACAGGACACGTCCTCTATACACTACACCGCACAGGACACGTCCTCTATACACTACACCGCACAGGACACGTCCTCTATATACTATACCACACAGGACACATCCTCTATATACTATACCACACAGGACACATCCTCTATATACTACACCACACAGGACACATCCTCTATATACTACACCACACAGGACACATCCTCTATATACTACACCACACAGGACACATCCTCTATATACTACACCACACAGGACACATCCTCCATATACTACACCACACAGGACACATCCTCCATATACTACACCACACAGGACACATCCTCCATATACTACACCACACAGGACACATCCTCTATATACTACACCACACAGGACACATCCTCTATATACTACACCACACAGGACACATCCTCTATATACTACACCACACAGGACACATCCTCTATATACTACACCACACAGGACACATCCTCTATATACTACACCACACAGGACACATCCTCTATATACTACACCACACAGGACACATCCTCTATATACTACACCACACAGGACACATCTACACCACACAGGACACTTCCTCTATATACTACACCACACAGGACACATCCTCTATACACTACACCACACAGGACACGTCCTCTATACACTACACCGCACAGGACACATCCTCTATATACTATACCACACAGGACACATCCTCTATATACTATACCACACAGGACACATCCTCTATATACTATACCACAAAGGATAACTGACTTCGAGAAAATGAAAATCCATTTGGTTTTATGGTAGATCATGTTATATATTTGCTGTTACTAGGTGTATTGAATCTAATCTTGAATGAGTTTGGTGATGAGTTTATGACTTGGTCCCCGTGCTCCTAACATGTTATTATGACGTTACATGATGACGCTCCTGATTCCTCATAATTTAATGCAGATTCTACTTATCTCATCCTCTCATCCACTTTGCTACTTATGGAAGGAAATGTGCCGTAATGCAATTTTAGTATTGACCATGGTGCCGGGCCATAGACTGCAGACTCTCTTCTCTCTGACTGTAGCTAAGTGAATTATTTCTTACTTTGTATATAAAACCTTCTGGAGATTTTGTTTTCTAAGTAGGAATCTATTTGCTTCTGTATTAAGTATATTTTGAAGAGGTATTTATTCTCCTAAGAAAATAATGAAAAGATGAAGAATAGACCTGTAGGAGGAACACATGGGGAAATAATATGAAATGATTTTCCAATCAATGCACCTTAATATAAGCCGCAAAGAAATTAAGTGAGACCAGTGGATCAATACTCGCAGAAGACTGTGCATTTACAATCGACAGTGCAAAATTTATTTTATACAGCAAAACATTCCTCTCTTGTACTACATAGACCCATAAGGCTTCAATTTTAGGGGTGCACAATTAGACACAACAATCACTGATCTCGGGGAGACCAGCCAAAGAAAACACTGCCAGTAGCCAATGAGGGCGCTCAACACAGTGAAATCCTAGGTGCATTGGTATTTCCCTTGTCATATCTTTAAACTTGTCAAAGAGTTGGATATTGACTAAAAGGGCCACTTAATATGGTGGATATGGTGGTTTCCTAAAAAGAGCCACTCCTTGGCTTTGGCTGGTCCTTCCCGGAGGGATATCTGGCTAGTTTCTGTGTCGAGACTCCTAACAGAGGCTCCACAGACTTTTTTGATTTGCATATTTCCCAGGGGGCAATGCACCTAGGATTTCACTGTGTTGAGCACCCTCATTGGCTGCTGGCAGGGATTTCTCTGGCTGGTCTCCCCGAGATCAGTGATTGTTTTGTCTTGCTGGTCTACTAGTCATTTCTCCCACCTGGCCAGAATCCTACTCCACACTGATGAGGGGCAATACCCTGAAACAGCTGTCTGTGGATGGATACCTGGCCTTGGTATTTCCCTTGTCATATCTTTAAACTTGTCAAAGAGTTGGATATTGACTAAAAGAGCCACTTAATATGGTGGATATGGTGGTTTCTTAAAAAGAGCCACTCCTTGGCTAAGTCCTTCCCGGAGGGATATCTGGCTAGTTTTGGTGTCGAGACTTTTAGGGGTGCAGAATTGGCAGGCGCCCCTGGGCTCCGGTGCAAAAAGATTTCCCAGGCACACAAAGGAAACCAGTATTGTAAATCGGACATGGAAGATGGAGGTCTCACCTTTAATTTTCATTTTAGATCCTAGAGATATAAATGGACGTTGTCATTTTAGCAAATGTTTGGTTAACCAAGAGTGGAAGAAAATATGATAAACTTTGTAATATATCAGATACATTTCTTCTTTCTCCACTTATAAGCCACTTCTCCTTCTCCTGCCTCGTGTAGCGGCAGTGCGGGACCACAGACACAAAATGGTTATCCAGAACCGACTAGGGCAAACGGCCCACTAAGAAGGATACTGAGGTTCCATGAAATCCTTTAACCCCTATAAAAGGTATCTGGATTTACTGCAAGGTCCAGGAGACCGCTGACTTGGAAAGGCTGCAGTCCACAGACAGGGATAGTTGCCAGGCAAGGTCAAAACCAGGAAGTCAGCAATGTACAAAATCAGAAAGCAGAAGGAATGTCCAGAAAACAAGCCAAGGTGAAAACGAAGATCTCAGGCAAGGTACGGAATCAGTAGGCAGGAAGAACGTCAGAAAAACAGGCCGAGGTCAAAACCAAGGTGTCAGGCGAGGTACAGAATCAGCAGGCAGGAAGAACGTGAGAAAAATAGGTCAAGGTTAAAACCAAGATGTCAGGTGAGGTACAGAATCAGCAGGCAGGAGGAATGTCAGGAAAACAGGCCGAGGTCAAAACCAAAATGTCAGGTGAGGTACAGAATCAGCAGGCAGGAGGAACGTCAAGAGTTGCGATCGCACCCGCCCCCATCGTTTGTGCGGCACGGGCAATTTGTTGCCCGTGTCGCACAATGCTGTAACCCCCCCGTCACACGTACTTACCTCCCGAATGACCTCGCTGTGGGCGGAGAACATCCACTTCTTGAAGGGGGAGGGACGTTCGGCGTCACAGCAACGTCACACAGCGGCCGGCCAATAGAAGTGGAGGGGCGGAGATGAGCGGGATGTAAACATCCCACCCACCTTCTTCTTTCAGCATTGCCTGCGGCCGCAGGTAAGCTGCAGTTCATCGTTCCCGGGGTATCACACGGAGCGATGTGTGCTGCCCCGGGTACGATGAACAACAGGACGTGTGATTTTTAGAAAATGAGCGACATGTCAGCGATGAACGAGAAGCTGAGTATTTCTGCTTGTTCATAGCTGTCACACGCTACGATATCACTAACGATGCCGGATGTGCGTCACTTACGACGTGACCCCGCCGACATCTCAGATATATCGTAGCGTGTAAAGCCCGCTTAAGGGACCAAAATTGCTCCTTGGTTTTTAGTAAGGCAATAAGGTCGAGGCCACACGGGGCACTAGTACGATGCTCGCATGACACTCGACTCGCGCTGGCAGCACAGCAGGAGCCGAGTGTCATGCTAGTATCCATGCGACTGAGGTCCGACTGTGCGAGCGGACCTCAGCTGCGGGGAGTGGGCCGGCACTGAGGAGGGACAGGCCAGCGTTGCGGAAGGGCGGGAGGGATTTCTCTCCCTCTTTCCTCCGTAGCCGGCTATTGCCATTCTCGCCCTGCACTCGCGGTACACCGGTGTACTGCGAGTGCAGTGCGATTTTTCTCTCACCCCATACACTTGAATGGGTGCGAGAGAAGAGAGTCTCGCATTAAACTCGAAGCATTCTGTGATTGTTTTCTCGGTCCGATTGGGGCTGAGAAAATAATCGCTCATGTGTGCTGACACACAGGCTAATATTGGTCCGAGTGGAATGCGATGTTTTATCGCACTCCACTCGCACCGATTTTCTCGCCGTGTGGCTTAGACCTTACTCCGTTTAAAGGAATGAGGACTCAAAATCTGGACTGTCAAATGCAAAACAATACAAAAGTTTGTCAGTTTTGAATTTTTTTTTAATTTACAAAAAGTTTTATTTTTTTTTAATTACAAATAAGCAGCTCGTTACTCAACATATCTGACAAACATCGCGACAAAGCAGCAGCCGATCAGTGACGCAGCAGAAGCAGAAATGACGACGACCACCACACTGCCGGCGAGGCTGACCAAGAATCCGAGACCACCGCCGACGATGATCTGAGCCAGCTGCACCATGCAGGTGAGAGCCGCACAGTCTATGCCTTTTCCTCGGTGAGCTTTGCTCATCTTTCCATCCAGCTGCGTTTCGCCCTGAAAGATAAAAAACAGCAGGAAATCAGGATTATTGTGTGTGAGTCACCGAACCGCAGGAAAAGTCGTGTCATCCATGATAGAACAAGGCATTACTGTGTATGACAAACCGAGACTCTGCAAATCACATATGTATTTCTTATTAGGCAGATGATGTTCTCGGCCGGGGGTCTGCAACCTACATTCCTCTAGTTGTGAAACCTCAACACTCAGTAGTGATAGTCCGAGGGTCCGAGGGATTGCAGGAATTGCACTGTTATGTCAATGGACGCCGGGCCAGCCTCAGACTGTGATTACTGGAGAGTCACAGGCCCAGATGACATGGTGCCCAAAAAGTACAACTATTATCCTAAAGGACACTGCACACCCTACAGGAGAGAAAAAAAACACAATGTCCAGAAGAGCTGACTGTCACACATAGGTTTACGTCGGGCTTTGTTCACATTGCAGATTCTGACACTCCGCCCAATGGTTTCTATGTTATCTGGGATCAACACAGGCAGACTCATGGCATGGACCTGCTGTGTGCTGAATCATAGGCTGACCAGCAAGAGTTAATCTCTGCTGGTCTGCTTGTTAGGTTCCTTTGATCACATGTGGTCAGGAGACCTATCACATCTGCTCCTCTCCTATTTAAGCTGGATGAAATCTTCTACCCTTGCCAGCTATAGTTTCTGTGTTGGTCTGTGAGGTGTGGTATCCCAGATTCTGGTGAAAATTGTCCTATTTGTTTGTTGCGGTTGTGGAGTTTACCCCTGTTGTTTTGTAGCTTCCTTTCCTCTTTTGTGTTTCCTCCTGAATCTCTTACTGTCTTTACGTGTGTGTGTGTGTGTGTGTGTGTGTGTGTGTGTGTGTGTGTGTGTGTGTGTGCGCGATGGAGATTTAGTTTTCCCTTGTCTGTGGGTTTCATTACACTCTGGTCCGATCCTTACCTGGATTAAGGGGAAGGGGAAAATAGATCCGAACTGGTCAGGAGGAGGGCCAGGAAGGAGACTCCGGCATTACCACCATTAGGGGTATCCCTGAGGAAAGGGATAGCATAGCACAACCTAATTTGAGAGACAGCTTAGGGGACCCAGTTCTCCGCTATCCCAGAGTCACTGTGACACGGACACTCTAGAGGAAAGAGGACACTGCACATTAGCCAACCCTCTACAGAACAGAGAACCAGGCACATAAAAGCTGACACTCTACAGGAGAGAAGATCCTGCACATAAGAGCTAACACTCTACAGGAGAGAGGACCCTGCACATAAGAGCTAACACTCTACAGGAGAGAGGACCCTGCACATAAGAGCTGACACTGTACAGGAGAGAAGATCCTGCACATAAGAGCTAACACTCTACAGGAGAGAGGACCCTGCACATAAGAGCTGACACTCTACAGGAGAAAGGACCCTGCAGATAAGAGCTAACACTCTACAGGAGAAAGGACCCTGCACATAAGAGCTAACACTCTACAGGAGAGAAGATCCTGCACATAAGAGCTAACACTCTACAGGAGTGACATACAGTGGCATGTAAACGTTTGGGCACCTCTGGTCACAATTATTGTTATTGTGAACAGTTAAGCAAGTTGAAGATTAAATTATCTTTAAACCCATTAAGTTAAAAATGACACACGTCCTTTGTATTTTAGGGGGGAAAAATAGTTTAATCTTTTAAATTTTAAAATGAACGAAAAAGGAAGATTTACCAATGCAAAAGTTTTAGCACCCTGCATAGTTAGTATGTAATAGCACCCCCTTTGACAAGTATCACAGCTTGTAAACCCTTTTTGTAGCAGGCAAGTGTCTTTCAGTTCTTGTTTGAGGGATTTTCATCCAGTTTTCCTTGGAAAAGTCTCCTTTTCTGTGAGATTCCTGGCTTGTCTTGCATGCACTGCTCTTTCTTGGAAAAGTCTCCTTTTCTGTGAGATTCCTGGCTCGTCTTGCATACACTGCTGTTCCTTGGAGACGTCTTCCAGTTCTGTGAGATTCCATGCTCGTCTTGTATGTTCTGCTCTTTTCAGGTCTAACCACAAATTTTCAATGATGTTCAAATCAGCGGACTTGTGAGGTCACTGTAAAACCTTCAGTTTGCGCCTTTTGAGGTCATCTATTGTGGATTTTGACGTGTGTTTAGGATCATTATCCATTTGTAGAAGCTGTCCTCTTTTCTCCTATTTTCAACTTCAGTTTTTTTACAGATATTTGCATCAAGAATTTATTGAAATTTCATTGAATTCATTCCTCCCTATACCTGTGAAATGTTCCCCGTGTCATTAGCTGCAATACAACCGCAAAGCATGATTGATCTATTCCATATTTAATGGTTGGCGAGATGTTCTTTTCCTGAAATTCTGTGCCCTTTTTTCTCATTACATACCTTTGATCTTTGTGTCCAAAGAGTTCTATTTAAACCTCATCGGTCCACAGGACTTGTTTCCAAAATGCATCAGACTTGTTTAGATGTTCATTTGCAGACTACTGACACTGCATTTTATGGTGAGGACGCAGGAGAGGTTTTCTGATGATGACTCTTCCATGAAGGCCATATTTGTGCAGGTGTCTCCGAACAGTAGAACAATAATCACAACTCCAGAGTCTGATAAATCTTCCCGAAGGTCTTTTGCAGTCACGCAGGGATTCTGATTTGCCTCTCCAGCAATCCTACCAGCAGCTCTCACAGAAATTTTCCTTTGTCTTCCAGACCTTATCTTGACCTCCACTGGTAACTGGCATTTCTTAATTACATTTTAAACTGAGGAAAGGGCAACTTGAAAACGTGTTATCTTATAACAGTCTCCTGGTTTGTTAAATTCATCATTTTCAGAGTGCTAGGCAGCTGTTTACAACAACCCATAGCTGCTGTTTTTGGCACAAGATTAGAGGAGGCTGGGTATTTATAATATTAGCGCATCACATGACCTTTCCTAATGATGATAGTTCATAACAGTGAACAAGCCATAACCTTAACAGGCTAATTACTGTCTGAAACCTTGGTCAAAGTTATCACAGCACACAAATCTCCAAGGGTGTCCAAACTTTTGCACTGGCCCATTTTACTTTTTGTAATTTTTAAAATGTAAAAGATGAAAATATATATTTTGCCTATAATACAAAAGGAAATGTGATATATTTAACTTTATATCTTTTACAGATCATTTCATCTTCAATTTGCTTACCTGTTCACAATAACAGTAATTTTGACCAGGGGTGCACAAACTTTTAAATGCCACTGTATAATTCCACAGAACAGGTGCAGCACTGGAGAAGTCCTGCAGACTGCAGTGAATATAAGGGAGGATGACCGTTGTAGGTTAGTGGAAGAACATGATTTATAGCTGGAGATGAGAGTGGAGATGTATGATGACCACTGCAGCCAATTAGTGGCCAGTGACTGGCTGCAGCCATCACATTACATGATGCCTTTCTTTTTTGGTAGGAATGGGAGCCAGATAACCGCTGCAGCCAATTAGTGTCAACAAACCGACTGCAATAGTCTCAACGCAACTGTCACACACAGTTTTGCACAAACTTTGATGACTGTCATGGCGGCATAGTACTATGTTCAGATTTTAGATTCTGACACTCTACTCAATGGTTTCTCTGGTGTCCAGGATCAACACAGGCAGACTTGGGCGTCAATCTGCTGTGTGCTGATTCATAGGCAGGCTAGGAGGAGTTAATCTCTACTAGTCTGCTTGCTCATTTGGTCACATGTTATGGGGAGACCTATCACATTTGCTCCCCTCCTATTTATGCTGGTGGAAGCCTTCTACTCATGCCAGCTATAGTTTATTCTATGTTGGTTTGTGAGGTGCGGTGTTCCAGACTCTTTGGTGAAAGCCGTGCCTATTGTTTGGAGAGGTTGTGGAGTTTACCCTTTTTATTTTGTACTTCCATCTTGCTTTTGTTTTTTCTCCTGAATCTCTTATTGTCTTTACCGTTGTGTGTGTGTGCTGTGTGACAGAGTTTTGTTTTTTCCTTGTCTGTCTTTATCATTGGTTTTCAACATATTCCTGTCCTGTCCCTCCTTGAGGGAGGGGGAATCAGATCACAATTGGTCAGGAGCAGGGCCAGGAAGGAGACTCAGGCCTCTCCACCATCAGGAGTATCCAAGAGATTAGGGATTGCATAGGGTCCCCTAGCTTGGGAAACAGCATAAGAGCTCTAATTGCCCTCTATCTCATAGTCACCATGACAGCAACTAGTTAAAAGACTGTAGAAAACATTGCAAATAATATCGAGATGTGTTGGAATCTGGTAAGGAAGTGTTTTTTTTGGGTTTTTTTTAATTCAAGGTCTACCATGTGCACAGATGTTTCAATCTACATAGACCAGAAGGCAAAAAAGCAACGTTTTGGAACACCTATGTGTAAAACTATCTTACAAAGGCAGATTAGCTGCCAGGATCACCACCACTGATGGAATAGGACTGTGCCATAATGTTTTCTTGTAGATACTGAGGCTAGTGCAGACACACTTGTCCTTGTATTATTGGCTGAATATTTTGATGCATCCTATAATCTGATTTGCTTGGCAGAAGCTGCTTTCACAGATGACAGAAAGTCACGTGGTTTCTGGCAATAGAAGGTCACAGTGTTTGGCTGCGCAGAATGCTTCCTGACTCTGTGTTGTTCCTGCTGTCAGTATTCATTGTACTAGGTAGTTTTCATCTATTCCCCTTAAGCTGTTGATTATCAGTATTCCCCTTGTGCTTAAATACGCCCTTTTTCTCTGGACTGGTGCTGGTGATATTTTCAGTGCTTTCAAACTCTGGTGGCAAGCAGGTGGCTTGTACTCATCTGTTTCTTTGCTGCACGTCTACCTGAATCATCTGTGGATAAGTAGTTCATGCATTTTCCCCCTGTGTGTCCTCCTTGTGTCTTCCTTTATCGTTTAGTGGAGTTGACGAAGAGCTCTTCCCACCCATTCTCTATTTAGGGTCCAGCACTAGGGATATCTACGGTCAGGTATCTAGCTTGGCGCATAGGTGCAGAACCTATCTAGGGAGGTGAGGGACCCCAGGGACCAGCAGTAGGGATACCTAGGGTCAGGTACCCGGCTGGGCACATAGCTGCAGAACCTATCTAGGGTGGTGAGGGACCCGAGAGACCGGCAGTAGGGTTGGTCAGGGGTCACCATCTCTCTATTCCCTTCTTCCCCGTACCGAGCATGACGGCTGCCTGGCATTGGTTGCTACTTTAGTTTTCTACTCATTAATGTAGCAAAATACGTCTTCTATGTGGATAATTAGCAAGTAATTACCTACCCACAGGGTAAGAGTTAACTCGTTGGGACCCCCAACAATCTGGAACAATGGGGCTCTGCAGTACCCTTTCTTTATAGACTGGTGGTAGAGCATGTTCACCTCCGCTCCATTCATCGTCTATGGGGCTGGGAGCTCAGCGCTATGGCTCCATTCACTGGGGACAATACAGCACCCCCTTTCTCGGGATGGGTGGGAGTCCTGCAAATACCCGATAACACATTAAAGGGTTTGTATAAATGTATTGAGCAAAGTTTGTCTAAATCCTCATATTGAAAGGGTGGATTAAAAATTCTATATTCCCCGCGGAGCCATATTTAATGCCCCACAACATGACATTAATATAACATTTAGCCACTTAACACGTACGATTACATTTACAGCATTAGTTTAATTTCTACCTTTTTCTTTATCCAAGGGAAAAAAAAAAAAAGCAAAAAAAACCTTTCGCATTTTCTCTATGGCAGGGATTTAGGTGGGAGAAGCCGAGTAATGCAATAAAGGAGAAAGTATCTTAATATATTCCGGCTCGGAGAGTAGGATAATTGCATTCGTTTTGTAGTTTGCCTCTAATATTAATTGCCAGATCGATTTTAAAAGCTACAACGCTCGAGAGATGAGAAAAAAATAATTGACCTCGGCTTTCAATTGTAGATGGAAATCTCTGCCGCTTAAATTAAAGACCTACTTGCCAGAAATGCACAAATGGAGAGGGGTAATAATAGGGTTCGGTGCGGGGAGGCTGTAAACGAGGGCGGCCACATGGACATCATCAAACCACTTGTTGTAACACAGCGATGTAAACCTATATGGTTTTCGGAAAAGAAGTTTGTGTAAAAATACCATTATTATGGATGTTCTGCCTTCAGCATCTAATGTGTTTTGTTTCTGTATTGTTCTGCTTTGCTATACATCTATGTTTCCTTTACAAGGTTGTACTTTAGCGCCCTCTAGTGACCAAACTTTAGCAGCACCAGCCTTGTATTTCATGCTTCCTTTCTCCTCCCATTTGCTGTGCATTCTAGCTAGGAATCCTCCATTTTCTGGTGACTCACAGACTGAGGACATTCTCCATTTTATCCCCTGTAAGGAAAACGGTGTTTTATTGCCATCTGAAGCTCTGGACTCTTACCATGTTTTAGATCGCGGCAGTTACTAGTTATATTGAAGCTGCTTGTACTTTTCTATGTATATTGTCTGTATGCATATTCTCTGTTATATTATACACGTGATGATTGTACATATCTAATTGTTTTAGTTCCACCAATCACTAAAACACATTTACTAATGTTCAATAGATACAGACTTCTTTCAAGCAACAGTCTCCTTATTGCTATAGTAGATAAAGGTTTAGCTGCCTGTCAAACTTCCTACGCCCCAGGGCCAATGTAGGAAGGACAGAACAATGGAATCGCTCAAAATGCAATTGTAAAGGGTGCAGTTACGGGGGATACGAAGGTAGAACTCGCAACTCAAGGGTCCCAATACTGAAAATGACAGCTGGAAGGTGGGCGCTTCTTGATAATTTGTATTTGGACCCATGAGCTTTACGTCCTGTAATTCATTTTTTGCCAACTCTCCCCAAACTCCCATAGAAGTTGGAGACTCTCCCAGATCCTGTGGAAACTGTTCTGAAACCAGTGGCTGGGGAATGCTCCGTTATTGTCACAGCTCTGCTGTGCAGAGCATTTTGCATTTGAAAATGCTCTGCTAGGTGTCTTGTACACTTGCTGACAGGTTGTCTTTCAGCACTATAATCCTCGCTGGTTTTGGGAGGTGCCTTCACAGATGCTCCTCGTTCCTGGTGATTGCTTTGTTTCTTTGCTGGGCTTGCTCTGTCTGAACCTTGCCAGTCGTACTTCCTGTTTGCTCAGTGTGCTCTTGGCTCAAATGTGGTGTAAGTGTTCTGATCTTGGCCTCTGAGCTCGGACCTCTTCCTGACCACGTCCGTCTGCTCCCTGAACTTTATACGTTACCTCCCGGCTTCTGACCTCATCTGTCTGCTCCCTGAACTTTATACATTACTTCCTGGCTTCTGACCTCGGACCTCTTCCTGACCAGATCTCTGTCTGCCCCCTGAACCTTATGTTACCTCCTGGCTTCTGACCTTGGACCTCTTCTTGACCACGTCTCTGCCTCTTAACCTTATACGTTACCTCCTGGCTTTTGACCTAGTACCTCTTCTTGACCACGTCTCTGTCTGCTGCCTGAATCTTATACGTTACCTCCTGGCTTATGATCCCAGCTTGTCCGATTACCCTTCTATTCATGCGCTCGTAGTGTCTATCAACACAGTTATTAGGTAGAGACCCAATGGCCAAACACACATTAGCCGGCTCTTACCATTTGACTTACAAGCACGTCAAATGTCAGGTGCAGTATGTAACTCACGGGCTCAGCCAGCATCACATAGCGCAGATGACGGCTGTGTTATATAACCAGCACCTGCCTATAAATGCAGCCACATTTAAGGGGCATGATCAAGTGTAGCGACTGTTCTTACTGAAGGGCCCACATAGCCACCATCTTTGTACTCCCATAAAGCCTAACCACAAGCTTGGGTTCATAAAAGATTTCTTACAGATAACGTAATAGAATTGTATTGGAGCATATACAGTATGACATTGTCCTTAGTGTGTCACAGCCTGATGTGATCTCGGGGGGATATCTGGGATCACAAAGTCACAACATGTTGTCGACAGTAGATCCACTTTAGTTGGAGCTAATTCAAATCCTTCCAGTACTGAAGGGGTTAAAGTTAATTTTTCCATCCTGCAGTGATCTAACATGTAGTTGCAACCTCTGCTGCAGCCACTGCCTTCTGCTATAAGTGTCCACTCATCACTTCTTCTTATGCCGGTTATAGCTCATACCTATGCTGTACACTTGGAATGAGCCTTTCTCTGGAGAAAACGGAGATGTTAATTCAGTTGCACTTGAGAAGTTCCTGCTGGAGTGTTTTTTGTTGTGTCTTTCCCCAACTGTTTGTCTTACCTTCCTTATGTTTTCTTAGTGCAGTGCAGAAACTAACATGTCGATGGCCTTCACTAGTCATGGGGTGTTCAGGGCCAAGGAGGACCTAGGCACGTAATGGCGCATGGAGGGAAGGATCCATATAGGGATGTTAGGGAGTGCAGGGATCAGCCTCAGGTTAGTGTTAGGAGCTGACCCCGCTCCCCTCTTCCCAGCACCTGGGCTTTCTGTTGTATCGTTACCCTGATGATCCCTCTGTATTACGTCGATCGTCGACGTAATACGTCGTTTTACAATGTCGAGACCAGGCAGGTTTTTTTTGTTGTTTTTTTTTTACATATTATTGATTTTTTTTTTTTTAATGATAAAATAACAAAAAAAAACAAAATTATATGAGTTTGGTATTTCTGTAATTGAACCGACCTGGAGAATTTCAGGTCCCTTTTTTAGCTCAAGAAATGCCATAAAAAAATTCTAATGGGGCTTTATCAACGGAAAGTTATTATTCCTGGAAGAAAAGGTGGTAAATAATGAGAGCGCAAAAAATAAAAATTGGACATGGCGAGGAGGATTTAAGGGTGGAGCTCTAAATCTGCAAGACCCTGCTCGCTGCAGGTCATCATAGGGGTCTGATAAGTATTGATAGCAATGGGAATGATGTGATTTAGAGACGTGATGTGCCACAGATAAGTACAAGTCAAGACGGACGCAGAGCGGTGATCCCTGCGCATGAGGACTGGATACAGAAACAAAATATAAAACATTTTAAAATTAGGAGGACGACAAAGTTCTTTAGAACTTGTCCTAAAGTAAAATGTGATAGGTTGAGTATTGATTAGATAGATCAAGAATCAGCAAAAACATTAGTGCATGCCCTCATCATCTCCCGCCTCGATTACTGCAACCTCCTGCTCTCTGGCCTCCCTTCCCTTCCAACACTCTTGCACCCCTCCAATCTATCCTAAACTCTGCAGCCCGCTTAATCCACCTCTCCCCTCGCTACTCCCTAGCCTCGCCACTCTGCCAATCCCTTCACTGGTTTCCCATCGCCCAACGACTCCAGTTCAAAACATTAACCATGACATACAAAGCCATCCACAACCTGTCTCCTCCTTACATCTGTGACCTAGTCTCCCGGTACCTACCCGCACGCAACCTCAGATCCTCACAAGATCTCCTTCTCTACTCCTCTCTTATCTCCTCTTCCCACAATCGCGTACAAGATTTCTCCCGTGCCTCCCCCATACTCTGGAACGCTCTACCTCATCATATCAGACTCTCCCCTACCGTGGAAAGCTTCAAGAGGAACCTCAAGACCCATCTCTTCCAACAAGCCTACAACCTACAATAACCCTCAGTCCAGTACACCACTGCGCAACCAGCTCTGTCCTCACCAATTGTACCATCACCCATTCCCTGTAGACTGTGAGCCCTCGTGGGCAGGATCCTCTCTCCTCCTATACCAGTCTGTCTTGTACTGTTAATGATTGTTGTACGTATACCCTCTTTCACTGTAAAGTGCCATGGAATAAATGGCGCTATAAAAATAAATAATAATAATAGATAAATCCAATATTGCTGGACAACTGGTGGTAACTTCTCCCCTGAGTGTAGAGGAGTTAAATTAGTGAGTAGATCTCAGTTTGGCCAGTGTCCCACTTGCGATTACCGCGCGTATATCTTGCGCGAGTTTCACGGTGCATCACCCGTCACGGACTCACACGCTGCTCACAGGAGCTGGTCGGCTGCATGGAGATGCATGCAACCGACCCGCTCCTGTGAGCAGAGTGTGAGTCCGTGACGGGTGATGCACCGTGAAAGTCGCGCGGTAATCGCAAGTGGGACATCGGCCTTTCTGGAAGAAAAAACTTGTTTTTACAGTGCACTTCCCCGATAGTTACATCAAAGGTTAAAGATAACAGCCCCTCAGGTAGACTGGTTGCCTCTTGTCTCGGATATCTCATATGGTAATGGACATGCCATATCGATAATCTGATATCAACACAATCCACGGATATATCTGCAAATGGGGGACAAAACTTCTGTGGGTTCAAGGGCCAGGATTTTTGGTCATGGCAAATTAAAGAAATATAATATCGACCTGAATTATGGCTATATTACAGTCGTGTTTAGTGAGTAGGATGGTGAAAGTCTGGTCATAAATATGGTGGTCATATTGATCCAAGAGGAGGTTCCTGTGAGAAAATGCAACATGAATTTGAATTATGTCCTGATCCCGTCTTTCTTTGCATACAATTAGTCATCCTTTTCTTACCTGCCCAGGAGGAAGGGTGAGGGGTGAGGGGTTTGGATGAGACCCGCTATAATATCTCATTGTCACGCCTAGCGCGACCGGATTGGGAGAGAGTGGTTGGGGGCACTTGCGCTTACCCTCAAGCTAGGAAGGGACCCTAGGCAGATCCTCAAGTCAGAATTACGCTTAATGGTAGCAATGCCTGAGCCCCCAGATGCTCCCTATCTCCTGTCCCTGATGATAATGTCCCTTCCACACCCACCACCCAATAGAACAGCCCGGGATGGAAATCCCCAAAAACCCAACCAACAAAAACCATAGCCAGGATAGTAACAACAACACTCAGGCACCAATAAACAACCAACAGGAGGAAACACACGAGGTGAACAGGAACCAAGAAGGGTAAGGCGAAAGTAACAACACCAGGGATAAAAAACACACAACCAAACAGCAGACTACTGAAGCCGCAAGGAATGTGTCGTCCACCTCCGGGCCAAGCTCCAGAAAGCTCCTGAATAACTGGCACCCCCTGCTGGAGGCAGAGGGTTTTTTTTATCCAGGCCGGAAGTGGACATCAGCAGGAACAGCTGAGCAGCCTGGCAGAGTCTTATGCTGCCACAGAAATTTAGAGTAACCCCTCGTTTGCCTAAATAAATCAAACCCATTTAACGTGGGTGGTCAAGGATGGTATGAGAGGAAGCCCAACCTGAGGCTGTCACAAAACTCAGCAAGAATAGACTGTGACACTCATCCAGGGAACTCATCAGTGTGCCACCCCCATGGAAGTAGCCGGGCTGCTCGGATCTGGGTTCTCAGTGGCTTGAGGGTCTCTGGACCCGGGGGTCATGCAGCTACTCAAATGAAGGGGTATGTAGAATGGATTATAGAGTTAGTGACGCCACCCGTGGTGCGCGGTAACTGGGGAGAATACCGCCGCTGCTGTTGAGGAATGCCCGGGGTGATGTCGGGGGGCAGTCAGGTGTTATAACCCTCCACGGGTAGGAGGAATGCCCCGGGACTCGGTGTGGGGTATGGCCATGGGATGCAGGGATCACTTGCGTACTCACTCAGTCTATTAAGCAGACACCGACAACTGGATAAATCATATCTCTGGACACCGCTGCCACTGAGGGGAGCTAGTTCGGCTTCCGTCCCCAATGGTGCTGCCTGGTGATTCGTGACCTGCCTCCTGGCACTAAGTTTACTTCTCTGGTGGTCCTGATAGTGTGAGACTTGCCGGGTCCCACTCCCTACTCTGACTAAGCATGGGAGCTTGCTCTCAGAGCTCACGCTTGGGATTTTCTGTATCGTTTTTAGTGGAAAGTCCTATCCCCCTCGTTGCGCTAGTGCCCCGATTCTGGTGTGGTTGGGAACGGATCTTGAAGGCTCCGTTCTCCACGGGTAAATTATCGGGTTGCCTGAAGCTATTCCCCGACCTAGGGTCCACGTACCCCGTCGTGCTCGGTCCCGGTGATGGTGCAAGGCTGCCGTCTGTCCTGCTCGACAGATCCGAGCCCCTTGCCACGATCCCCTGCGACCGGGGGTCCGACTCCTCTAGGCCCAGACCACCATCTGCAACCTAGACAGCTTTCTTACAGGAGTCACCGCTCCCGACCTCCTCAGAGCTCCTCACAGCTCGAGGGTTACTTCCAGACTCTCTCTACACTAACTCCTAACTCACTGACTACACTCCTCCCCTCCCATCCCAGACCCCCCAGGTGGGCGACTATTCCACTCAAGCCGTCCACTGGTGTGTCTGGTGGGTGTGGTGCAGGGTGTATATAGGATTTGATTTGCTGTTGGAGGCTAAAGCATTTGGTTAGGGACCCATAACCAAGAGGGAGGTAGATACTGCACGGGAGGATAGATTGTGCAATACCCTGTGACAACCTGATAGTCCAGGGGCGTCACAATCAGCAGATCCAGAAGCGACCAAAAATATGATATATCTGCCTAAATTTCCCTCTTTAGATGTGGTCTGGTTTGGCACATGGAGAGCGCTCCTACAGTAGTCTGTTTTCTCTCCTATTTCCATTTCTGATGGGGCACAAGGCTCCATAAGGACCTGTTCGTTGCACCAGCCATTTGCTCAGCATAATGCGATTCTGTATTTTGTATATTCGGTACAATCTCACCAGAAGAAGTTTGCTAACTTTAGAATGCGTTGACATTAAAATTGCATTGACACTCTGACACCGCAGATTTACCAACTTTCTGCCACCATTTCATTTTCTGCGACAACTCCTCGGCAAAGAAAAGCTCAAAGATCTACCCTGGAAGGGCTTTCCTATCAGAATCAAAGAATATATTTTTCTATGAACTAGAAAGGTTGAGGATAGAATTTCATAAGGGTCTTCAATATTGTGCATTATACCCAAAATGGTACAGAGAAGAGGAATATAGAGCATACATTGATGCCCTCAATGGTTTGAGGTCTATTTGATTAGGTGAATATTAGGTATTTCTACCTTTAAACATTTCGTAATATACTATTGGAAAAAAATTGGGTGATATCAGAGGGTATTAATGAGCTGCAGCCACATTGATCACTAGAGCAATGGTGTTGAGGGTCCTTCACTCCACTCCATATCTGATAAAGTTTAGGGCATTTTCATGGGAAACCAATGGGTCATAGATGTATCATCAACCTTCCCCCTGAAAACCTTCCAAGCCCAAGATCCATGACTCTCAGCCTGCTTCATAGACACATTCATATGTTATATTATACATACACAAAAGTGAAACTCCGAGTGAGGATATATGAGTGTCTCATACCAACTTGGTGCGTTACTTCTCCCTCTCTGGTCCCAAAAGTGCAAATTTACAGCAATATACAGGATATAACAAAATGGCTGCCAACTTCTATGATGTCACTTCCTTCTCTGCAGCCATTGGTTGAAGCTTCTCGCAGGTTTCCTGCTTCACCCACCCCTTTATAAAATCTCTAAATATAATACTGAAATCTCACTGGTCAAAAGCTACAGGACACAGCTAAAACCAAGAGAAATATGGGTTCTTGAGGACTTAAATGATTAATGTTCTAGCCTAAGATAATTCACCACTGTTTATCAGCAGGATTCTGATCCTCAAGATAAGGCTTTGGGGCTTCCTTCATTCTGTACATATCACACCTCCCTGGAACTGAAGTCTGTCTTGCTAACCAAAAGAAGTTGTTAAATTGGATCAAGTTATTGAACATTATTGGCATAGGAGATAACGTTTAGATCAGTGAGGGTCCAAAAAATGGGATTTTCTCTGCTCACCAGAACAGGGTACTTTAATCCACACAAGAGTGAAGCAGTAGTGCATATGCTCTGCTTTCTCCAGCAGTGCCATGAGTAATGAGTGGAGTGATTGTTATACACATGGCTCAGGTCTGGGCTCTGCTCCATTGTCCCCGATCCTCTAAACTTTCTTGTGCTCCACGTTGAGCTTTGCAAGTAGCCCGGCATGCTCTCATGTAATAAGGTCCTTAGGCCTACAAAAGGCCTTACAGGACACACATCTGTGCCTTAGTATTAACACTTTTATTTTGTCTAAACACGAGGACCTGTTCCCGATCTCCCAGGACATATGTTACATATCTGCGATCTACAGGATGCCTCCTGTCTGCCTGCGGCCTCCAGTAGCTCTGCTGCCTATCTGAGGTCTCCATGACATCTCCTGTCTGAGTGCAGCTTTCAGTACTTCTACTACCTGTTTACAGTCTACAGAACATCTAATATCTTCCCTGCAGCTTCTGCTACCTGCTCGCCATCTTCCGTGACTTCTGCTACCTGTTTCCGGTCTCCATGATGTCTCTTTCCTGCTTGCAGGTTCCAGTACCTCTACTACCTGCTCCCTGTCTCCCAGGATCTCTGCTACCTGTTTGTCATCTCCAGGATGTCTTCTGTTTGCCTGCAGCTTCCAGTACCTTTGATACCTGTACTTCACCTTCCAGGATGTCTGCTACCTGTCTGCGCTCTCCATGATGTCTCCAGACTGCCTGTAGCTTCCAGTACCTTTGATACCTGTTCATCTTCCAGGATCTCTGCTATCTATTCCAAGTCTTCCAGGACTGGATCTTTGAGGACCAATGCTACCTTTTTGCGGTCTCAAGGCTGTCTCCTGTTTGTATGTGGCTTCCAGTAACTAGGCTACCTATAGCGTCCAGGGAGTGGGGTACTCGGTCCCGAGCAGTATACTTGCAATGAGGAATATCACTTTGCTGGCCGTTGTCCAGTCCCGTGCCCTGGGCCCCTTTTGTAATGGGGAATATTTATGGGGAGATAGAGTTTTTGTCATGTGACGCCACCTGCGGGTTGCGGTTATGGATGGGAAACCGCCGCTGCTAAATGTGGGTACTCCCAGGGTTGGTGGTGATTGCAGCTGTGATGGTAGGCCCTCCACAGGTAGGGCTGTGCCTGGAAGATGTCACGGGGGCAATAACGGAGACCACAGAGGTTGTCTTTAACAGTCTCTACTCACTGTGGACCCAGGGGTTGCTGGTTCAGGTCCCAGGAGGACCAGTGCCAATGTAGTGACCCAGGTTTCTCCATCTCCATCTCTTCTGTAGATTGAGTCCCCATAGCTTGAAGCGTTTGGGGTCCCAGACTGTCCTTTTTGGGGTACAGTCTCCTCCGTACGGCGGGCAGTGCAGACCCTGCGGGGAGGTAAGTGTCCGAACCCTGATCCTAGTTTACTGCTGATGCCCCCGGATTATTTGGTTCAGTGAAGGTGTCCTCACCGGGCAGATATTTGCCAAACAGTGTGAAACTTGCGCTTGACCTAGGGCCCTGTACCCCGTTCGTGCTCCGATCCCAGCGGTATCACGGTACCCGACCTGGCGACCTCTCTCCTGTGCCCCGGGGTCACCGTTACATGGACCCAGCTCAGGCATATCCACACACCTCTTCTCTGTGCTTCCAACTCTCTTCTGACTACTGACCCCTCCCACCAGGCTGGCTATACCCAGGGACTCGTTCCCATGGCGACCATCCCCTTACGTGGTTAAAGATCTATGCCCAGTGTGGAGAGGAGAACTAGGATTTTAGGTGTGTTTTGGTGGAACCGGTACTCGTACTCCAGGTCCTAGGGGGTAGGTCCAGCATCCCCAAGAGGATGTGTGCCACCCCTGCAGTGGATCGAACCGCTCGGATCCGGGGGTGGCAATTGCTCATGGCTCGAGGGTCTCCGGACCTGGGGGCTAGGGGCCACACTCAAATGTAAAAGGGAGTATTTACAGGGGAGATATAGAGATATAGTTCGTGATACCACCCGTGGTGTACGGTAATCGGGAGTACCGCCGCTGCCGTTGGGAGTACCCGGGGTGATGGAGTGGGGCAGCAAGGTGTCGTTGCCCTCCACGGGAAAGGGTAGGCCCCGGGACTCTGGATGGTGCTGTGAGATGCAGGGGAATACGCAGGCTCGCTGGTTGCAAGGGTTTACTGTGTTCTCACTCAGCAAATAATCATACGCTGACAACCGGGTAAACCAAGTCTCTGACTGCCGTTGCCTCTCGCGGTGAGCTCGTCTGGGTCCAGTCCCCTGCAGCACTGCCTGGTGGTCCATAATCCGCCTCCTGGCACCAATTTAGATTGTCCGTTATGGCCCGGTAGCTTGGAGCTTTTCCGGGCCACGCTCCCCACTATGGCAAAGTGAGGGTGCCTGCTCTCAGGAGCTCACGCTTGGGATTTCAGTGAGCCGCTTGCTAGGAAAACCCTATCCCCCTCGTTGCGCTAGTGCCCCCAATCTCTGAGCTGGGTGGGAACCGTCCATAAAGGCCCTGTCCTCCGCAGGTTAATTGCCGGGTCACCTGAAGCTTCTCCCCGACCTAGGGTCCATGTACCCTGACGTGCCTTTGATCCCGGACCGGTGATAGAACCAGACTCCTGCCCGTCCTCCTCGACGGGTTCCAGGCACCTAGCCTCAATCCCCTGCGACCGGGGGTCCAACGACTCTTGTTCCAGACCATAGTCTGCGACCTAGTCTATTCTCCCCTGGGAGCTCCAACTCTCAGCTTCCTCAGAGTTCCTCACAGCTCGAGGGTTCCTACTCCACTAATTTGACACCTCCCACCTCCCTACCTGACCCCTAGGTGGGCGGCCCTATCCCTGCTTAAGCAGCCCACTCGTGTGAATGACAGGTGTGGTGCAAAGTGTATCTAGGATTTGTGAATGCTGGTGGAGGCAGTACTGCAGGTTAGGTTCCCAGAACCAAGAGGGTTGGGGTCCTGCACTAAGGGTAAAAGATCATGCAGTCCCCCTGTGACGACCTGACTAGTCCAAGGCGTCACAGATGCAGTTCCCTGTAGTGCCCTGAGGGTCTCAGGGGCGCTACACTAACTATTCCCAGTCTTCCAGCACCTTTGCTACCTGTTCTTGTTCTTACAGGATCTCTCTACTCTACTACCTGTCTGCTGTCTCCAAGATGTCTATGTAACGCCCTGGAGATCCAGGTAGTCACAAATAGGCCCCTGCATAACATCTTCCCTCACTAGGAAACATTAACTTAACTTAACCATTAAAACCCTAGTCACCCCCCCTTAGGGAAAGATAGACACACCAGTGGGCGTGACCAGGCGGTTGGTGCACACCCACCCAGGGGTTTAGACAGCCCAGGGCGGGAAAGTAGACAGTAAAGTGTTGAAGTTCAAGTTGAGAGGAGTGAGCTGGGGCTAGGTGTAGTCCCAAGCAGGAGAGTTCAAATTGAACGGTACCAGGGTAGGAGCCTTGGTGCCACTGGCTAGGCGCAGACAGTGGTCTCCGTCAGCAGGAGAAGGGAAGACGGCTCGGTGGAACTGAGGTGGACTGGGCCAGGGTTGTAGCCCGCCGGTACCGACAAGGGGAACCGACCCGGAAACCGTGCCACAAAGGGGGGTACTCGGACCCTGAAGCCAGAGGCCAGAATCGACTGGAGCTGGTTAATTAACCGATTGAGGCCAGGACTAGAGGTTCTGTCCCACCCAAAGTCCCTCATAGAAAACAACAGCCCACCGATTCGGGATAAGAGGTCACCGCCAGGGCCCATAGATCCCACGGCCCAGCGTCTGCGGGCACGGCTCCTTAGGCCACATCCAGCCGGGAGCAGACTCCTACATTTTATACTGGGAGGTCTTTTCTAAGTAAACAGTGCAGGAAAAGGATAGAGACCACCAGTCGGGTGGGGGATCCCGAACGCGGCACCGGTCACCAGTACCTTGGTTTACCAGAGACTCCAGTGTTTTACTGAAAGTGAGAGCACTAACACCCCTTGAGGTCGTCATTTTCCCCTGCATTGGAGCCATCAGGTGCCGGGGCCACCATCCCTGCCCACAGAGGGATTAACAAATTGCTGCACAACATCTCCCCCGAGTGCCCATCAGCAGCAGCGGTAGTGTCCCACATCACCACACACCGTGGGTGGTGTCAAGAACTTAATATGGCCCAGCCCGTACATATACGTCCTCACCCCTTTTCATTTGGTGTGTCCGCGAGACCCCGGGTCCGGAGACCCTCGGGCCACCACCCCTGAAGGTCCGGACTCTAGCAGCACCGGCTGCTGGCACAGGGGCGGCACATCTACTGTTTTTGCATGTGGCTTCCAGTACCTAAGCTATATGTTCCCAGTCTTACAGGGCCTTTGCTACCTGTTCTTGTTCTTCCAGGATCTATACTACCTGTCTGCGATCTCTATTAGGTCTTCTTTTTCCAGTCTCAAGGACCTTTGCTACCCGCGTGCCGTGACTGCCTGCTGCACTAATGCCCAAGTGCCACCCGGACCTTGGCCTTTGAGGATCCCCCTCAACTAATGAGTCATACAGAGGTGATCAAGCATATGCACTGCAGTTTCACTCTGATGGGCATATAAGACTCCTACTCTGGTGGGCACGTAACAGTCAGGTTCTCTCCAATCTATAGGTTATATCCTATTGTACATATAGGGGATAACTTGTTCCAAACGAACAACCCCTTTAAATTGGACAAAATAGTTCCAATAATGGCAGCCTTTAAAGGCAATCCAATGTGACGATGTAACAAGTGATCCATGCCAATCTTAAAGAGTGACCACTGCCCCACCAAGCATGGACCATCAATGTTTACAATGGCAGATAACCTTTTTTAAGAACATTTACACGTAACGCCTTAAGGTGGTGTCACACACAGCGACAACGACGTCGCTGCTACGTCACCATTTTCTGTGACGTTGCAGCGACGTCCCGTCACTGTCGCTGTGTGTGACATCCAGCAACGAGCTGGCCCCTACTGTGAGGTCGCCGCTCGTTGCTGAATGTCCAGCTTCATTTTTTGGTCGTCGCTCTCCCGCTGTGACGCACAGATCGCTGTGTGTGACAGCGAGAGAGCGACGAAATGAAGCGAGCAGGGAGCAGGCGCCGGCATCTGGCAGCTGCGGTAAGCTGTAACCAAGGTAAACATCGGGTAACCAAGGTGGTTACCCGATATTTACCTTCGTTACCAGCCTCCGCTGCTCATGCTCTCAGTGCCGGCTCCTGCTCTCTGCACATGTGGCTGCAGTACACATTGTGTAATTAACCCAATGTGTACTGTAGCTAGGAGAGCAAGGAGCCAGCGCTCAGTGTGCGGCTCCCTGCTCTCTGCACATGTTGCAGAACAGCGACGCGTGTCGTTATGATCGCTGCTTCGGCTGCTGTGTTTGACAGCTAAGCAGCGATCATAACAGCGACTTACAAGGTCGCTGCTACGTCACAGAAAATGGTGACGTAACAGCGACGTCGTTGTCGCTGTCGTTTAGTCTGACCCCAGCTTTAGAATTGTACAAGACTAGATTGGCCAACAATATTAAATTGGTTGGAGTCCAATTCCCAGTACCACTGCCAATCAGCCAACTTCAGGAGCCGTGGCCCTCTACCATGTGCCTGGATAATGACTTTCGATAATGGCAGTGCCAGTGTGACGCCCTGGGCAAGCCAGGGGTCACAGGTCATCACACCACCACACCCTACACCCCAGTTAGGAACACCAAGGCTACCGAAATCCTTGTTGCCTTCCTCCAGGGGCTGATGTCCACACCAGGGGGTGGGCCAGGCGGTTGGCTCCGCCCACCGAGGAGTTCTCAGCCCTGGAGGCGGGAGGAACCAGGCAGTCAAGTGAGGGAAGTGAAAGTGAGAGGAAGCAAGTTAGAGTTTAGCTCAGGAAGAGCTTGAGTGAATAGTGAAGTGAAGTGAAGTGAAGGAAGTGGCAGTGGAGCAAAGGAGAAAAGTTGAAGTAACAGAAAAAGAGTAGTAAAGCCTGAAGTTGGTCCGGCTGTGTGCAGGACAGTGTCAGCAAGGTCAGCGACGGTAGTGACAGTCTGGAGGGGGACTGCTCGGAGGTTGCTGGAAGGACCGCGGATGGGTAGTGGCCCGGCGGTCTGGAGCAGTATACAAAGAACAGTCAGCACCAGGGCAGGGGCCTCTCGGACCCCGGCAAGGCTAGGAGTCGCCGTAAATTTGCCAAATCCGTCAGTGAAGGGGACGTCTGTCTCCAAACAACCAAGTCCCGATTGAAGGCAACAGTCCAACCCTTTGAAGAGAGACACCGCCACCGCCAGGGCACCAGTTTCTCAGGGCCAGCGCCTGCGGGCAAAGTAGGGCTCCTCCGGCCCATATCCAAGCCGGGGAGCGGGTTACCGGTGGGAACCCATCGTTACCAACACAGAAACATAGGTGCAGGACAGAGTGACCGTCACCGTCACCTACTGGGGAAAGCAAGTGCAGCCGTCCGTGGGAACCGTCTTTCCAGCCGTGTGTTTTACCGAGAACTGTGTCATCGTCTCAGGCTGAGTGAGTACCACAGTGCCGCAAGGCACAGCGCTGCCCCCGCGTCCCTGCGCCCACCAAGCCCTGCATCTCCCACCTCATCACTGGGCCCCGGGATCACCAACCCCTACCCACGGAGGGGCAACACAAAAACTGGCTGCTCCGCATCACCATCCCCGGGATTCCCATACAGAGCAGCGGTGGTGCTAACAAATCACCACAACCGTGGGTGGCGTCACGGACAATAAACAAACCCCAACACCCAAAAACAAACCCCCTTTCACTCACGGGCGAGGAGCGCCGCTCGAGTCCCCGGGATCCGGCCCGTCGCTCGAGCCACCGAGCAGCGGCAGCAGCAGGCCGCAGTGCCAGCCGGACCCGAGCAGCAGAAGGGAGAGCGCGGCGTCCCCTCCTCCGCCCGTGACACCGGGTGGTACAGCTCACTGTAATATCAGTCACTGCCAAAAATACACAGCCAGATGCCGAGGAAATAAAATGTTATAAAGAATGAATGTGCCCAAAAATCTCCATGATTCCGTAAGGCATTTCGAAAGCTTTTTGGATAAATCCCCGATAACCAGATTGTCTAATAGCTCTTTGGGGCTTCTAGCAATAGCGATCTCCCTCTACAGGAATAATCCTGCAGTTTTACAGTATGTTTTGCACAATGAGTCTGGCACCTATTTCTTTAGATTAAACACAGTAAATTTCACCATTATGTCTGGGAAAAAAGACATTATAAAAGCTTTATAGGCTGGAAGCGAAAACATGACCTATTTCCCCTGACTGAACAGCAAGCTACCTGGCAGCCATGCTGTCTAGATGAAGTTACATTGATTGTCCGCCGTAGAGAGACAGATTATCTCAGTATTCGTAGGAAAACATCAAGTTCAAAGGCTGCACCGTGTCCAAGATGGAAGGAAGAAGGCTTTGTAAAAAGGTCAGTTCCAAACAAGCTGTCCTCCTTGTATGAATGCTTATATCTGTATATTAGCCCATTTTACTGTATGATCGCCATAGAGAGCAATTCCTTATGATCAGTTCTGGATTTACATCTCAGAGGGGCACAGATAGTCTGTAGCAATGGCCAGCACAGACAGAAGAGGGCCCCTGTGCAAGAACAATATATGAGCTGTCATGATCCAGGCCGGTATCTGCCGCTGTGGTTTCTTCCAGCTCCGGCCTGGTCATGTCAGAGGTTAATTCCTCGTCCCGGTTTCCAGAACGCTATATCTTGGCGCTGAACCTCCAGTTCAGCAGCAGTGATAGTTTATGCTCTGCAGTGTGTGTTACTGGCTCTGGTGTGTTTCCCGATCTGTCCTGCCTCCCTGCTACCTTGTCCTGACCCGTACCCTCCTCCGTCCATCCCGGTCCCTGACTACCCGCTCCTGTCTACTGTGTATCCTTCCCTGTCTGTCTTATCCCAGTCCTGACCTGTTTGTCCTCCTTCCTTGTTTGTACTTTGACTTCATGGCATCTGACCTGTATCCTAGTTCCTGACTCCGGCCTCCATCTTTCCCCTTCTCTTACTTCCATGACTTCTTGGCTTCTGATAATTAACTAACTAACTATCACCTGACCAGCGGTGTTGGTAAGGACGAGCCAACACAGTCTCTGCGGGTTCAGGGTGTAGTTTACTCACAACTTCAGCTGCCAGCCCGGTCACATTGGGCACTAGCATGATGGGCTCAGGTTGATCCCTAATCCGTGGGAGGTCAGAACTGGTCCGGTAGTCTGCGGGCCCTTCCTCACTGCGCTTTTTAGTGCAGATCCCTGTGGCTTGAAGCACTTAGAGTCCCTTCCGTACTAGGTAGAGTATTGTTCCCTATGCCAACAGCGGGGATCCCCTTGAGTCTGACCGTGATCGAGGCGCCAGGAGTCCTATATACCACTTGGCTCTGAAAACTTAGGTAATTGAAGACGCATAGAACCTCTCCGTCCAGCAGAATCTGGCGGTGCAACTTGGAATTACACCACCCTAGGGTGCTGCCCCCTGAAAAGCGCTGGTCCCGGGGGAACTGATACGGTATCCTCCTCAGCGACCGTTAAACTCCTATGTCCCACAGGAGCTACCGGGAAAGACGTCTGCTCACTGTTACTCCTGCTGGAGAACTCCTTGAAATTGTAAGCTGTGTGTGTGTGACTCCTAACTCCCCCTTGGTGGCCGCTCCTCCCCCTACCCAAGTCCTCAGCTAGTGGATTGGGGCCCCTGTTGTGATGGCATTCTGTAAATTCCACACTGTTGGAAACCCCTTTTATACCAAACCCTAGCCAAGTCCCCAGTGGGGAAGGGGCAACCTATGTGTGTATGTGGTTGTGGATGATGAAACAGGTACCGACCTCCTTTTGGATCCATGATTGGTACCACACTCTAAGTGGGGTGCAGTACCCTGTGGCAACCTGAGCCTCAGGGGCGCCACACTTATACTTGGGGTAACAACAGCATTATCGGATGTAGTGTGCACCAAAAAACAAAAGGATAAACCTTTAGTTATTTTAGTTCAATTTTCATTTTCCAATGGATTTCCATGGATTATGGGTAACATTAAAAGGTGGAAACCGTCGCGGGTGGGGAGGACGCCGCTGCTAACGCTCGGGTCCGGCGCTGCTGCTGCTCGGTTGCTCGAGCGGTGGACGGATCCGGGGTCTCGAGCGGCGGTCCTTGCCCGTGAGTGAAAGGGGTGGTTGGTTTGGGGGATTTAGTCCGTGACGCCACCCATGGGTTGTGGTGAAGATAGGCACCACCGCTGCTGGTGACGGGGATCCCGGGAGCGATGGTAGGGAGCAGCTGGGATGTTGTTTTCCCCCTCCGTGGGTAGGGTTCGGTGGTCCTGGGGCCCGGTGGTGTGACGGGGAGGCAGGGTAGATGAGGTGAAGGGTTGCAGGGACAGTGCGGCGCGGTGCCGGATGGCACGGGTGTACTCACTCAGTAAGAGATGCACAAAGTCCTCGGTAAACCAAACGGCTGGATGGATGGGTCCCGCAGCCGGCTGCAGTGTCTCTCCCCGGATAGGTGATGGCGGCTGTCTTTCCCTGCACCTTTGTGTACTTGTTTGACTACGGTGAATCCCCAACGGTAGTCCACTCCCCGGTGTATGGATGCCGGAGGAGCCCGCTTGCCCACAGGCGCTGGCCCTTGGGTCTCTAGCCTTAGGTGGTAGCTGTATACCCTCACTGTGTGGGCGGTTGCCTTCTGACGGGTCTTTGGCTGTTAGGAAACCCCTGGGGTTCCTGTCACACTCTGATTTGACTGTTGACGGCGACTCCAAGCCTAGTCGCGGTCCGATGGCCCTGCCTGTGTGTGCTGGCTTCACTTCACTCCCCGGTCAGTACCGGCGGGCCAACGCCCGACCCCGGTCCTACGGTTCCGCATCGATTCACCACTCCTGCAGACGGCCACCACCGTCTGTGTCGCGAGCGGGGAGGAGGGTGTCAGCACACCGCGCACACCCCTTCTGCTCGGGTCCGGCGGCTGCTGCTCAGTGGTGGCTCGAGCGGTGGGCCGGATCCCGGGGGTTTCTCGAGCGGCACTCCTCGCCCGTGAGTGAAAGGGGGTTTGTTGGGTGTGGGGATGATTATTGTCCGTGACGCCACCCACGGTTGTGGTGATTTCACCACCGCTGCTCTATACGGGGCTCCCGGGGATGGTGATACGGAGCAGCCAGGTGTTGTGTTGCCCCTCCGTGGGTAGGGGTTGGTGATCCCGGGGCCCGGTGATGGTGATGGAGGTGCAGGGCCTGGTGGGCGCAGGGACGCGGGGGCAGCGCTGTGCCTTGCGGCACTGTGGTACTCACTCAGCCTGAGACGTGGACACAGTTTTACGGTAAACCAAACGGCTGGATAGACGGTCCCACGGACGGCTGCACTTGCTCTCCCAGTAGGTGACGGTGATGTCTCTTTTCCTTGCACCTTGGTGTACTTGTTGGTTGCGATGGGTCCCCACCGGTAACCCGCTCCCCGGCTTCAAGCTGGACCGGGGGAGCTCTACTCTTTGCCCGCAGGCGCTGGCCCTAAGAAACGGGTGCCTTGGCGGTGGCGGTGTCTCTTCTACACTGGCTGGGCTGTTGCCTTCAATCGGGACTTTGTTGTTGGGGGATCTACGTCCCCTTCACTGACGGATTCGGCAAATTATGGCGACTCCAAGCCTTGCCGGGGTCCGAGAGGCCCCTGCCCTGGTGCTGACTGTCCTTCGGAACACTGCTCCAGACCGCCGGGCACACAGCCTACGGGGTCCTTCCAGGAACTTCCAAACGGTCCCCCTCCAGACAGTCACCGCCGTCGCTGACCTTGTCCTACACACAGCTGGACCCTTCAGGCTTTCTTTCTTTCCTGTCACCTCACTTGCTTTCCTCCTTTACCACTTTTCTTTCCTTCACTTTCACTTAGCTGTTTACTTTAGCCCTGTCTGGGCTACTCCTCCACTCCTTCCACTTCCTCCTCCTAAACTCAACTGCCTGGTTTCTCCCGCCTCCAGAGCTGTGTCCTCCTTGGTGGGCGGAGCCAACCGCCTGGCCCACCCCCTGGTGTGAATCATCAGCCTCTGGAGGAAGGCAACAAGGGTTTTTGGTTAGCTTAGATGTTCCTACCTGGGATGTAGGGTGTGGTGGTGTGTGACCTGTGTCCCCTGGCTTGCCCAGGGCGACACATTCCCCCTTAGCAAAATGCAGACCGTCCGCGGGCTGCCGTCCAACACCGGTTTTATTTTTCTGAAAAAGATAACATAATAATATAACATATTTACATTTTTAATAATAACTCTTCCCAAGACAGGAGGCACATTTCTTTTAACGTTGCATAACGGTTTACGGTTACGGTTTCCGCTCTCTCCCACCCAAGCAACCTGGCCCTGATGCTGCCCCTAAAGCCCAGGCAGCACCCCTTGACCCACAGTCCAGCACACGGTACCCGAGCGGGATCTGTCCTTCCCCTCCAGAGGGTAGCCACCGGTTCCTTTGGTGGCTGGGCCCTAGCCTGCTCTGCTGAGGGCCCTCCCTCCAACCTGCCTCTCCGGAGGCGGCATTGCGGAAAACGGTAACGGTAAACAACATATTTACAAGCCACTAACGTTTGTGGTTGCCCTGCAAGTTCACGGGCTTGTCCATGGATAGTTCTCCATGCAAAACTTTTAAACGGTCCCTACGGGGACAACGGTGCCGGCTCCAGCCGGTTGCAAATCACAAAGCAAATCTGGTTACTTTCACGGTATCATCATTTTTCATCATTTTCAACTGTTAAACAAACACAACAAACAGTCTTTACATTCCCTGACCCCTTTTACTCACAGAACGGTCTCCCTGTACCTAAGTGGGGGTCTACCTAGGTTGGGACGGGTGGACCTTCGGGGCCCGGTGTCATTGTTGCTAGACAGTTGGGTAGAGGGAACAATCGGTTCCTACTCCCTGCTATAGTGTGGAGCAGGCGGAGGTGTAGGGGAGCTGGGTACAGGTTCATCCCTGGGCACTGGCACTGGTTCTGGCTCACGGTTAACCGCTTCCACTACTTCTTCATCCACAGGTTGTGGGAACAGTATTACTGGAAGAATCACCGCGCCGTTCTGTGTGGGCCAGTTTGCTGGGAAGTCACCCATTACAGTGTGGATTACCTCTGCTGCCTTCTCCGCTGGTGGAGGAACCGGTACTTCAGCCTCTGCCTTCAACGCTGGGGGGCACCTTTTGAGATGGTCCCGGGAAACTGTGGCCAGGGTGCCCCCTTGGTCACGACTGATCTGGTAGGCCTTCCCATCTCCCCATTCTGTGGGTTGTATGACGTAAGGGACTTGTTCCCACTGATCATCCAGCTTGTGGGCTTTTCTCTTCCGTTTCAGCACTACATCTCCTGGCTGGAAAGGACCTGCGGACGCCTTCTGATTGAACCGGTGCTCTTGCTGCTCTCGACTTCGACTGAGGTTTTTCTCCACATACTCTTGGATTTGCCGGTATTGTGCTCTCCTCCGGCTTTCCCACTCCGCCGTTGAAGGGAGTGTTTCCGGGGCCTCCAACCCCATCTCCAGATCCACCGGCAGGCGGCCAGGCCGAGCCCTCATCAGATACGCTGGGGTGCACTTCGTCGAGCTAGACGGGATATTATTGTACATGTCGACCAAGTCGGGTAACTTTTCCGGCCACATGTTCCGTTCTTCCAGCGGTAGCGTCTTGAGGACCCCAGGACCAAGTGGTTCATTTTCTCGCACATGCCATTGGTTTGGGCGTGGTACGGAGTGGTCCGGATCTTCTTGCAGCAGTACAACTGGCAGAATTCGTGGAACACCTCTGCTTCAAAAGCCGAGCCTTGGTCAGTCAGCACCTTTTCGGGGTACCCATGGGGTCGGCAAAAATAAGCCTGGAACGCTCGAGCAGCAGTTCGACCAGTCAGGTCCTTAACGGGGACCACCACCATAAATCTTGAGTAGTGGTCTACCATGGTCAATGCGTAGGTGTACCCACTTCGGCTAGGGGTGAGCTTGACATGGTCTAGGGCGACCAGCTCCAGCGGCTGATGGGTGACTATGGGATGTAACGGTGCCCTCTGGCTAGTCTCGTCCTTTCTCCTCAGCGTACAAGGACCGCACTCTCGGCACCAGGCTTCCACCGATTCACGCATCCCACTCCAATAGAACCGCTCCCTTAACAGCATCTCCAGCTTCTTCCACCCGAAGTGGCCAGCACCATCATGGTATGCCCGCAGGACAGTAGCGACGTCAGCTTGAGGAACGACCAACTGGCATATTTTCTCATGGGTCTTCGGGTTGATCAGCTCACGGTACAGCCTCCCTTGGTGTAGGTAAAGCCGTTTCCGTTCTTTCCACAAGTGTTGGGCTTCGGCTGGAGCGGCAGGGTCTATTCCCATAGCACCTTGTTCCACCAGAGTCTTGACAAGGCGGACAGCCGGCGCTTGGTCCTGGGCGTCCTGCCACTCTTGACTGGGCCGCGGGTCCAGATCCACCCTCTGCTGACATACTTGTACCCTCTCAGTAGGCGGCTGGTGAAACGCAGGCAACTCGATCTCCTCGAGGTCGTCATCCTCGCACCCCTCTTCTGACAAATGGGGCATCCGGGAGAGTGCATCAGCATTTATGTTGACACGACCGGCTCGGTACTTTATGGTGAAATCATAGTTGGCTAGCCGGGCTACCCACCGCTGCTCCAGCGCGCCCAACTTGGCCGTGTTTAGGTGAGTCAGCGGATTGTTGTCCGTAAACGCGGTGAATGTTGCTGCCGCCAAGTAGTGGCGGAACCGCTCCGTGATAGCCCATACCAAAGCCAATAGCTCGAGCTTGAAGGAGCTGTAGTTCTCAGGGTTCCTTTCGGTCGGCGTTTTCGGCTAGCATAGGCAATCACCTTCTCCTTTCCATCCTGGACCTGGGATAGGACCGCTCCTAGCCCCACGTTACTGGCGTCCGTGTGGAGGATGAACGGGCGCCCATAATCAGGGTACGCCAGGACCTCTTCCCCGGTCAAGGCCGCCTTCAACTGGCAAAAGGACTCCTCATGCTTGTCTTCCCACGACAGTGGGGCTCCAATGGGTCTACCACCTTTGGTCTGTCCCACGAGGAGGTCCTGCATGGGGGCAGCCATCTTCGTGTACCCCTTTATGAAGCGCCGGTAGTACCCCACCAGACCCAGAAACTGCCTTACTTCCCTCACGGTAGTTGGTCGCGGCCAGCTCTGGATGGCAGTGATCTTCTCAGGGTCGGGGGCGACACCGTCCGCACTCACCACATGCCCTAGATACTGCACCCGGGGTTTCAGCAGGTGGCATTTAGAGGGCTTCAATTTCATCCCGTACTTGGCAAGGGACGCGAACACCGCGGCTAGGTGCTCCAGATGGGCCTCATACGTCTGGGTATAAACAATCACATCATCCAAGTACAACAGGACGGTCTCGAAGTTTAAATGTCCCAGACAGCACTCCATCAGCCGTTGGAAGGTTCCGGGGGCATTGCACAGCCCAAACGGCATGCTATTGAATTCGCAGAGCCCCATCGGGGTGGTGAAGGCGGTCTTCTCCCGGTCCTCTGGGGCCACGGCCACTTGCCAGTATCCGCTGGTGAGATCAAGGGTTGAGAAGTAGTTTGCAGTTCTCAGTGCAGCCAGAGATTCTTCAATACGAGGTAATGGATAGGCATCTTTATGGGTTATCTGGTTGATCTTCCGGTAGTCCACACACATCCGCATGGTACCATCCTTCTTCTTGACCAGTACCAACGGAGCGGCCCAGGGACTACAGCTGTCCCGAATAACCCCTGCCTCCTTCATATTCCTCAACATATCTTTGGCACACTGGTAATGTGCAGGGGGAATAGGTCTATACCTCTCTTTGATAGGGGGATGGTCACCGGTGGGGATGTGGTGTTGGACCCCCTTGATCTGCCCAAAGTCTAGGGGGTGCTTACAGAAAACCTGTTCGTACTCCTGCACCACCCTGTGTACCCCTGCCCTGTGATGTGTAGGGGTATCATCAGTGCCTACATGTAGCTGTTGGTGCCACTCCTTTGTTTCCCCCTGGTGTGGGGAAGTGCTGGTTGTAGGTGGGAGTGTGGATGGACTGGCTTCATGGATAGTGTGAGGGTCCAGGGTGACTAGCTTGGCAATGGAGGCATACCGGGGAAGCCTGACTTCTTCTTCTCCACAGTTCAGCACTCTCACAGGCACTCTCCCTTTCTTCACATCCACCACCCCTCGGGCGGCCATTACAGTGGGCCAGTGCTCGGAAGGCATGGGCTCCATCATCGCAGGGTAGTCACGCCCCTGAGGCCCTACTGCTGCCCTACACCAGATCATCATCTCACTCCTAGGGGGCACAGTCAATGGAGCAACATCCATCACTCTCACTCCACCAATCTCCCCTCCTGTTGAGCTTACATGCTGGCGGTACATCAGGGCCCGGATCTCACGCTGCACAGCCCTCTGCCGGCTCCCTGCCGCTGTGGCGGCTAGCTGTTGCAATAGGGCCAACACATCAGCCATGCAGTGTTCCATCACATTGGTTCCCAGCACTATTTTCGGGTTATGATCACTGGGTTCATTCATGATCACAATCATACCCTGGTGTTGCAGTTCAGCTTGCCCCACTGTCATAGCCACTTGTTTATACCCCACCTGGGTCAGTGGAAGTCCATTAGCGGCAATCAACGATATACTATTGTCTGGGGGCGCCAGCTCGTCTATGGCCCAATACCGCTGGTACAACGTGTACGGTATGGTAGTTACCTGTGATCCAGTGTCCAAGAGAGCCATCACTGGTATGCCGTCCACAGCCACGGGGATGATGGGGCGGGCCCCGATATATCGGTCTCGCCAGTCCGGGGGGCCACGATGTTCTACTCCTGAGGATTGGCCCGGGGCCCCAGGGGTTGCTCGTTTAACGGGCACTGTCGGAAGTAATGGCCCGGCTTACGGCACTTGTAGCAGATTGGAGGTCTGCTCCGCGGGTTGTTAGCACTTCTCCGCTGCATCCAGGGAACATCCTCGGGACTGTCAGCAAGCTGTATCTGCGCTGGAGGCTGAGATGTGGTCAGAGGTTGCAGTGCAGCAAGGATTTTGGCAAGGTCTCCGTCCATGCGACGGACCTGGGCTGCCAGCTCTTCTACTGTGCTGCTCGGGGCTGCAGGTATTAGGGAGGTTGGTTTGGCTGAGGCCGCCACAACGGGAGCTGTCTCGACGGGCCACGGGACGGGTTCCAGGACTTCCGCAGCTGGGGGCTGTAGTGCTTTGATAGCCCGCTCCTTTAACACAGCAAAGTCCACATCAGGGTGTTCCAGGGCCCACAGCCGGAGTTGTTTACGATCCTCAGGGGACCTCATCCCCTGCGCAAATTGCTCCACTAACATCTTGTTGCTATCCGCCTCATTAATAGAGTTCACCCGCTTCAGCGTGCGGAGGGCGGTCTGCAGACGTAGAGCATAGTCACGAATGCTATCCCCAGCTCGTTGCCGGCACTGGTAAAACTGCATCCTCAGCTCAGCTTCAGTCCGGGTCTCGAAGGCAGTCTGTAGCTTCTCAATGATGGTGGCTACAGAGAGCCGGTCCCCCTCGGCCCAGGTCTCCGCTTCCTGCTCCGCCGCACCGGTTAACTGGCCTAGCACTATCGCTGCACGTTGCTTATCAGTCAGGGGGTACAGCTCTAGCAACGGGTTAAGCTTTTTCCGGAAAGCCTGTAGGGCATCCGGTTTCTCGTCATACTGCGGTAGCCAGGCAGCTCCGGGCGCATAGGGCAAGGAAAACGGCATGACCTGAGCAAGCGCGGGGGCCGCGGCACCTCCCGCCGGTACGGCCGGGACCTGGGCAGGCCCATTCCCATCCGCGGGTGCCGCTGCGGCTGCGACCACCGCTCCTCCAGCGGCTCCGTCGGGCGCAGACATCTTGTTTCCGTCCCCCTTAGCTCTTTCCGGCCCCTCCTCTCTCGGGGCGGAGTTTTGGCCTTCGCGCCTCTACTGCTCGAGAAGACGCTCGAGCGGGAACTTTTCGCGCCAAAGATGGCGGCTTCTGAAATTTTTCTGCCGGATACCTCCGGCGGTAACAAGGCGCACCTCTACCAGACGGCAGAGCGGTAAGATCCTGTTCGTGACGCCAAGTTGTCGCGAGCGGGGAGGAGGGTGTAAGCACACCGCGCACACCCCTTCTGCTCGGGTCCGGCGGCTGCTGCTCAGTGGTGGCTCGAGCGGTGGGCCGGATCCCGGGGGTTTCTCGAGCAGCACTCCTCGCCCGTGAGTGAAAGGGGGTTTGTTGGGTGTGGGGATGATTATTGTCCGTGACGCCACCCACGGTTGTGGTGATTTCACCACCGCTGCTCTATACGGGGCTCCCGGGGATGGTGATACGGAGCAGCCAGGTGTTGTGTTGCCCCTCCGTGGGTAGGGGTTGGTGATCCCGGGGCCCGGTGATGGTGATGGAGGTGCAGGGCCTGGTGGGCGCAGGGACGCGGGGGCAGCGCTGTGCCTTGCGGCACTGTGGTACTCAGCCTGAGACGTGGACACAGTTTTACGGTAAACCAAACGGCTGGATAGACGGTCCCACGGACGGCTGCACTTGCTCTCCCAGTAGGTGACGGTGATGTCCCTTTTCCTTGTGTGGCGCCCCTGAGGCTTCCGTCGCCACAGGTCATTGCACCCCATCTGCGGTGTGATGCCCCATTCTGGGGGAGGAAGAGAGTGAACTCCGGTCCCCTGGTAAATTCACACTACACCCATTGCTAGGGACACACAGGACCAGGGAAAGTGGCAGGCAACCCTCCCATGCTGCATGCTGAGAGGGGCTGTAAGACCCATCCCTGCTCCCATAGGCTGGTAGCTTAGCAACTGGGGAGGTGGGAGGAGCCACCAGAGAGCAGATAGAGAAAGGAAGGTCAAGCTAGTTTCAGTTTACCTCAGGGAGTGAGAGAGTGAGGAGCCAGCATGTAGTTGGGGAAGAAGAACGAGAGCAAGGAGGGAGGAGGAGGCCTGCTGGAGGCAGGCAAGGAGGAAAGAAAGAAAGAAAGAAAGAAGGAAAGAAAGGTTCCAAGTCAGTTAGGAGCAGAGGAACTGAAGGAGACGCTTCCTGGTGAAGATCCTGGGACCCAGAGGTCCAGGTGACACCACGCAGAGACAGAAAGGGTCGCAGGGCCACGGGTAGTCCTGTAGGTACCACGAGCAGTCCTTGTTGGGTACCGAAGCCGAGGGCCCAGAGGCGCTACGAGTAGCTGCAGGCTGCGGTGGCCTGGTCCACAGTGACATCGGTGGAGTGATTAAGCTGCGACAGGGGACGGTCCCTAGAGACTGGAGGAGTGAAAAGACATCTCCAAACAGTAAAAACCGAGGCCCAGGGAATTGCAAGCTCCCAGGGCCAGAACCCAGAGCAGACCTTCAGAAAAGGGGTGACCCCCCAGCCTGGAGGCTGTAATGGAGGCCAAGCCAAGTCCATCTAACTAAGGCAAGGCTAGTGAAGACAGCAGAGAAAGAGACACTAAGAGGAGGGTACCGGAGTTCACGCTCTGAATCACCCAGAAGGCGGAGGTCCCTGACAGTGGTCCCAGCAGTCCGAGGGTCCTGCTACAGCTGTGACAAGAACTGTGAGTAAAGAACTTGAACTGCACCCTTGGAGTTGCCTCTGTCATTTCATCTGCATAGACACTTACAAGCACCAACTGTGCCCCGGGCATTGCTCCACCTGTGGGGAGCAGTACCACCATTGCTGCCATAACACCATCCCGGAGGCCTCACACAGCAGCGGCGGCTTATTAGCCGCATACCACAGGTGGCGTCACGAACACAACCATTAACAAGCAAGCCACATATTTTACTGACACCCACCAGGGCCACGGAGCCGGGCCCAGCCACCACTGACTACCACCGGACTAGTGCGGCCCGGCACCGGGCGTCCCATAGCCCTGGGGTGGGCGAGTCACTTGCACCTTGGTGTACTTGTTGGTTGCGATGGGTCCCCACCGGTAACCCGCTCCCCGGCTTCAAGCTGGACCGGGGGAGCTCTACTCTTTGCCCGCAGGCGCTGGCCCTAAGAAACGGGTGCCTTGGCGGTGGCGGTGTCTCTTCTACACTGGCTGGGCTGTTGCCTTCAATCGGGACTTGGTTGTTGGGGGATTTACGTCTCCTTCACTGACGGATTCGGCAAATTATGGCGACTCCAAGCCTTGCCGGGGTCCGAGAGGCCCCTGCCCTGGTGCTGACTGTCCTTCGGAACACTGCTCCAGACCGCCGGGCACACAGCCTACGGGGTCCTTCCAGGAACTTCCAAACGGTCCCCCTCCAGACAGTCACCGCCGTCGCTGACCTTGCTGACCTGGTCCTACACACAGCTGGACCCTTCAGGCTTTCTTTCTTTCCTGTCACCTCACTTGCTTTCCTCCTTTACCACTTTTCTTTCCTTCACTTTCACTTAGCTGTTTACTTTAGCCCTGTCTGGGCTACTCCTCCACTCCTTCCACTTCCTCCTCCTAAACTCAACTGCCTGGTTTCTCCCGCCTCCAGAGCTGTGTCCTCCTTGGTGGGCGGAGCCAACCGCCTGGCCCACCCCCTGGTGTGAATCATCAGCCTCTGGAGGGAAGGCAACAAGGGTTTTTGGTTAGCTAGATGTTCCTACCTGGGATGTAGGGTGTGGTGGTGTGTGACCTGTGTCCCCTGGCTTGCCCAGGGCGACACATCTGCCAACCTTGTCGTCAGTGCCTGGGCCACAAACCCAGACACTCTCCACTTGACTCCTCTCACTTCAACCTCCTCCACTGTTGTGTCACTTTTGCCGCCTCCAGGCCTATGAACTCCTCGGTGGGTGGGGCCAACCACTTGGCTCCACCCTAGCTGGTGTGGACATCAGACCCTGGAGGGAGGCAACAAGGATTTTGTGTTTGGCTAATGTTGCTGTCTAGTGGGGGTGGGGGTGTATGTGTGTTACCTGTGATGACCTGGCTAGTCCAAGGCGCCACAGAAACCATTCAGAAAGTATTCTTCATGGTGTGATTTTTTTTTTTTACTTAATAAACAACCTTGTATTTTAACAGAGTGTGTAGAGTTTTGATATCCAATGTATGTATATACAGTATACCCCATATCGAAAAATAAAAATACTGATAAATAAGTAAAAATTAAGTTTCAAACACTTTTCACAATTCAGTCAATGCTATTTTTTAAGGGATTCGCAATCCCATAAGAAACTGTACTCATCTCCATACCTAGGTAGAAGGCACACTAGGGCTCAGAGTTCATAAAGCCCCATGGTATGTAGACTCTGTTTTGGATTTTAGGATCTGGGAGTGAACATTTAGGAGCCACACTCTATTTAATTACCAATCTGCAAAGTTTACATAAATTGTGCCTAAACGAGGCCTCAGCAGGATCTTTGTTACAGACTAGACCATTGGTGATGTGAGCTTTTCGATATGTTCTTGGAAGTCCCTCAAAGGGCACAGATGTCATCCCAGCATTGTCTACAGCTTCTTTAAGATGTTCTCTAAAGACAATACAATCTACAGATTACGACAGTGGTGGCACAATAACCATAAAGCATGGGGCACATTGGCTTATCCAGCATTTCGGATAGGCAAGCCTGCGTACATATATAATCACTCATGGGCCGATCTCCAAGTCCTCTCTATTCCTGGCAAATATTACCGCCGATGTTCTGAGCCCTTGAAGACCTCAAGTTGTGAAGGTGATTTGATATTCACTCCGCGCTCTCTGCAATCATTTCTCGTTTGCATATTTTTGCCAGGCGTCTATTGTTAATGGCGGCGACCGTAAGAAAAGGGAGAGGACAAAACATTAAAAGCATTCACAACAAGGAACGAGACGGCGTTGTTTCAGGGTAAATAGTCTTCCAGGATATTCATTCGGCTTTCCATCCAAGTTAATGACGCGTTTCAAGATAACGGCCTTTGTTACCAGCCACGTAAACTGGCACATTAGCGAGCCCGGCCGAACATCAAAATATTACAGATACTTTCAACTTTATCCTCACAACGGTGTACAGCCGTCCTTTAGAAAGACATTCTAAGCCTTGAGGACACAGCCAGGTTTTTTTCTTACCATTTTTGATCTGTTCTTTTTGAAAGCCAAAACCGTTTCCTTTTTTTGTCGACAGTAACTTGTATTTTTGCAAGACAAGATGTATTTTCTCTACCCCCCACAGACCAGGACTGTAAAGCCCTTACTTAGTTCCTTCTTGTCCGAGCCACATTTTATCTTTTTTTCCTCATTGTTAGAAATGGAGTTATGAATTATATCAATGGATGGATAATACAAAATTATAATGTGGTACCATCTTGACCAGAAAAATCGATGTAAATGCTTAAGCCTAAAAAAGACAAAAGTATTCTGAGCTTAAGCATTTACATCGATTTTTCTGGCTATCACAATATAATTTTGCATTGTACATCCTAAGAATGGAAGGTACCCCAACGTACCGAACACAGATGGATCCGAAAAACCTACTGAAGAAACCGGCACAACTGAACAGCGACATCTTTCTATCCAGATGTATAAAGAAGAACTTGATCCCTAAAGGTCTCATGATAAGGAATCCAACTCTTTTTACCTACAATACCCATTTTTCGAAGAAACTTCACGATCATCTTAGAGACTGAGAAATCACCTCATTGGATTTTTTGGAGAAACATCGAAAATGAGATAAATTCTCTAAAATAGAAAGAATACAAGGACCTGGTTCTAATCAAGGAGACCTTACAGGATTTTTCCGACAAATTACAATACCACCTTGTTATGAACAAGAAAAAAAACTCAACAGACTTAGAAGGAAAACAAGTCTAAATCTGGTTGGAGGTCGGCCCAATTTACTCAATATTTGGATACCTCGTCCTCTCTTGTGAAGGTCTCACCGTATGAGCCAAACACTGAAGAAATGAGTGTGCTACCAAAGGGACTAATGTGTCGCCCTGGACAAGCCAGGGGTCACAGGTCACACACCACCACACCCTACATCCCAGTTAGGAACACCAAAGCTAACCAAAAATCCTTGTTGCCTGCCTCCAGAGGCTGATGATTCACACCAGGGGGTGGGCCAGGCGGTTGGCTCCGCCCACCGAGGAGTTCACAGCTCTGGAGGCGGGAAGAAACCAGGCAGATAGAGTTTGGAGGAGGAAGTGGAAGGAGTGAGTCAGCTCAGGGAAGAGCTTGAGTAAACAGCTAAGTTGAGGAGTAAACAAGTGAAGTGAAGGTAAAGTAAAGTGGTAAAGGAGGAAAGCAAGAGTGGTGACAGAAAGAAAGCCTGAAGTAGTCCAGCTGTGTGCAGGACAGGTCAGCAAGGTCAGCAACGGCGGTGACTGTCTGGAGGGGGACCGTTTGGAAGTTCCTGGAAGGACCGCGGACGGGTAGTGACCCGGCGGTCTGGAGCAGTGTTCCGAAGGACAGTCAGCACCAGGGCAGGGGCCTCTCGGACCCTGGCAAGGCTAGGAGTCGCCATAATTTGCCGAATCTGTCAGTGAAGGGGACGTAGATCCCCCAACAACCAAGTCCCGATTGAAGGCAACAGCTCAACCATTACAGGGGAGACACCGCCACAGCCAGGGCACCAGTTTCCCCAGGGCCAGCGCCTGCGGGCAAAGTGTGGAGCTCCTCCGGCCCAGATTGTAGTCGGGGAGCGGGTAACCGGTGGGAACCCATCGCTACCAATAGACGTAACACAGGTGCAGGTCAGAGGGACATCACCGTCACCTACTGGGAGAGCAAGTGCAGCCGTCCGTGGGAACCGTCTTTCCAGCCGTGTGGTTTACCATAAAACTGTGTCAACGTCTCAGGCTGAGTGAGTACCACAGTGCCGCAAGGCACAGCGCTGCCCCCCCTTGTCCCTGCGCCCACCAGGCCCTGCACCTCCCTCACCATCACCGGGCCCCGGGATCACCAACCCCTACCCACGGAGGGGCAACACAACACCTGGCTGCTCCGCATCACCATCCCCGGGATCCCCATACTGAGCAGCGGTGGTGAAATCACCACAACCGTGGGTGGCGTCACGGACAATAATCATCCCCACACCCAACAACCCCCTTTCACTCACGGGCGAGGAGTGCCGCTCGAGAACCCCCGGGATCCGGCCCACAGCTCGAGCCACCACTGAGCAGCAGCCGCCGGACCCGAGCAGAAGGGGTGAGCGTAGTGTGCTGACACCCTCCTCCCCGCCCGCGACACTAACATTCTGTCCTACAAGAAAACTTGACACTGCTCATTTTGGTGGTGAGATCGAGGAATTCTTCGGCAAATTAAGGCTCAAAGAATTATTTGCAAATACTACATCACAAGTCTATGTGAAGGACACATCAATAAAAGAAAAAGAGGACTAACTTGACCCCACAACCTGGTCACAACCAAACTCTCGACCACTACAGTGATACATCACCTATAGCAGGAGTTACGTTCCAGAGACTCCCACGATAGGTGAAAATCTGCGAGCGGGTTATATTTACTTTATTATTTACCCATATTTTTCGGATTACGAGATGTACTTTTCCTCCCAAAAATTTTGCAGGAAAATGAGGGGTGTGTCTTATAAGCCGCATTCTGCTTACTGGGGGGCAGTAGAAAATGATGACAGGGACAATGCTCCAGACTGTGGACTGTGCTCTGCGGGTGGTGAGGCAGGGGCCATCCTGAAAATGTTGGTGGTGCTGGCTTTAATGGTGTGCCTCCCCTGTGTCAGTAACCGAGCTGCTCGGATCCGGGTTCTCAGTGGCTTGAGGGTCTCCGGACCCGGGGGTCGTGCGGTCACTCAAATGAAAGGAGGTATTTACAAGGGATAGTATAGAGTTTGTGATGCCACCCGTGGTATGTGGTAATTAGGAGTACCACCGCTGCAGTTGGGAGTAGCCGGGGGTGACGGAATGGGGAAGCCAGGTGTTAGAACCCTCCACGGATAGGGGGGAATACCCCGGGACTCGGTGTTTGAGGGGAATGCCGTTGGGTGCAAAGGGGTCATTTTGGTACTCACTCAGTCCATTAAGCAGACACTGACAACTGGTAAAACAAGTCTCTGGACACTGCTGCCGCTGAGGGGAGCTAGTTCGGGTTCCGTCCCCAATGGTGCTGCCTGGTGATCCGTGACCTGCCTCCTGGCACTAAGTTTACTTCTCTGGTGGTCCCAGTAGTGTGAAACTTGCTGGGTCCCGCTCCCCACTATGGCTAAGTGTGGGAGCTTGCTCTGAGGGCTCATGCTTGGGATTTTCTGGACTGTTTTGTATTGGAAAGTCCCATCCCCCTCGTTGCGCTAGTGCCCCGATTTTGGAGCGGGTGGGAATGAATCTTGAAAGCTCCGTTCTCCGCGGGTAAATTATCGGGTTGCCTGATGCAATACCCTGTGACGACCCGATAGTCCAGGGGTGTCGCAATGGCGCCCGGAGTCAGCACGTGCGCAGATTGAGTTATTGGCTCAATGATGAACTGAGGTCTTTGCACATGCGCCACCTCCGGCCCATTGATCTCCCAGCAGCAGACTTAAGGAGAATGGAGCCCAGAGGTGGAGCATGTGCAGATGAAATTTTGGTTCGTCATTGAACCGATAGCTTAATCTGTGCATGCACCAACTCCAGGTGCCATATCTTTGAAGCACGCACAAGTGACTTTCTGGATGTTCAACAAAAATTTGGGACACCTGCTGCACTGACTGCAGCATCGCACTGCTCCATCACCGCCCCTGCCTCCTGGGACCCTACTCCACCACTTCTGCAAAGCCCCGATACCCTGAGATACAGTGAAGCCGCAATAAGTCAACCGCCGTGTAGCTGGGGACGACTGTACATAAACCGTTTCCATAAAAAAAGAAAAATCTGACATTTTCGACAGACATAAAAAAGTACCACACAATATCAATATGGAGGAAAGAAAAGCCGCTAAAATCCTTAAAATCTAACAACAATATTATTAAACCAGCAGATAAAGGAGGAGCTGTAGTTCTGAATGAATATGTCAGATTACATCCAAGAAGCACACAGACAACACTTGGATAAAAAATACCCTTCAGGAAGATCCCACCAAAAATTCACAAAGGAACTAACACAAATCATCAATGCATTCGACTGTACGCCATCCTCTCCACTGGACCTAATACCAGACAATCTCCAACAGGTACATTCTATGTGTTACCTAAAATACAGAGAGGGGCATCTAAGGAGACCCATCATCTGTGGTATTGAAACATTAAAGGAGAATATCTCAGGCCGGGTGGAGAACATTGTGAAAGTCTTGGTGAAGCCCACACCCAGTTATATCCCAGACACCACAGACATTCTCTTCACATTGTCAGCCCTGGGTCCACTTCTAGAGGACACTATATTGGCTACCATGAATGGAGAGTCTTTACTCCAAAATTCCTCATAAAAATAAGATTGCTGCGTACAAATATTTCTTTAAATAAAAACAAACAATCTAGCCAAGGAACCAGCCCTGAAATTTACCAGGTCATGCTCCATCACAATTTTTCCTCGGGAAACAAATTATACCCACAGTGTACAGGCAGCGCCATGGGATGCAAAATATCACCACAATATGCTAACCCGAATATGGTTAAACTAGAGCAGGAGTTTTTGTCTTCTAGTGCTATTAAACGTCTAGTTTACTTCCGGTACATTGATGATCTGTTAATAATCTGGACAGGCTCAAAAGATGATCTGATCACCTTCCACAATAAGTTCAACAAGTTCCACCCAACCATCAAGCTCATCCTCAACTTCTCAAAATCCCAAATTAATTTGATATGACTATTTACAAAGACCATGCTATACAAACATCCATTTAGCATAAACCCACAGGATGTCCAACGATGTTATCCCCTGGGCAATTTAGTATGAAGGCCAGCCAGACAAGGAGGGGTAGTGTGTGAGGTTATATAGAGGAGATGTAGTTCCTGTTTAAAGCAGTGAAGTGTAGGGTGTAGTGTGTGAGGGACAGAAGCCAAAACATAAAAGGACCAGGAATAGGAGGAGAACGAGACCTGGAGAGGAATGTAGAACTATCTCTCTAGCATGTAGATCACAGAGCTCATAGCCAGGACGACGGGGATGTGACTCATGTTCAATTTCAATGGATCCAGTGAATTACTGGTGACACCAGTCCTGGGTAACTCTAAAGCTGGGATCACACATAGCGACAGTGACAACTACGTCGCTGTGACGTCACCATTTTCTGTGACGCAACAGCGACCTTGTAAGTCGCTGTTATGATCGCTGCTTAGCTGTCAAACACAGCAGACGCAGCAGCGATCATAACGACACGCGTCGCTGTGCTGCAACATGTGCAGAGAGCAGGGAGCCGCGCACACTGCTTAGCGCTGGCTCCCTGCACTCCTAGCTACAGTACACATCGGGTTAATTACCCGATGTGTACTGCAGCTGTGGCGCCCTGGACTAGCCAGGTCGTCACAGGTACTGCAACAACACACCCCACACCCCGAGATAGGCACATCAGCCAGACACCAAATCCTTATTGCCTCCCTCCAGTGGCTGATGTCCACACCAGGTGGGGTGGAGCCAGGCAGTTGGCCCCACCCACTGAGGAGTTCACAGTCCTGGAGGCGGGAAAGGAAGGCAGTTCAGTACGGGAGGTCAAAGAGTGAAGCGTAAAGTAGTAGTAGAGGAGCAGACTGACCGTGTCCGGGTACGTGGCCCGGGCACCAAGAGCAAGGTTGGCAGACGGTGGTGGCCGTCTGCAGGAGAGGCAGATCAACGCGGAACCGTAAGACCGGGGACGGGCGGTGGCCTGCCGGTACCAAACCGGGGAGCGAAGTGAAGCCACCACAAACCGGCAGGGCCTGCGGACCCCGACCAGGCTTGGAGTCGCCGTTAAACAGGTCAAATCCGTTAGTGACTGGAACCCCAGGGGTTTCCAAACAGCCAAGACCCGATTGAAGGCAACCGTCCAAACAGCGAAAGGGAAATACAGCTACCGCCACAGCTAGAGTTCCCTGGGCCAGAGCCTACGGGCAAAAGGGCTTCTCCGGCATATATCCACGCTGGGGAGCGGGTTACCGGTGGGAAGCTATCGGGACCGAAGTTACACAAAAGGTGCAGGGAAAGGCAGCCACCACCAACCGTCCGGGAGAAACCACAGCAGCCGGCTGCGGGACCCGTCCATCCAGCCGTTTGTTTTACCAGAGACTGCATCCATTTTTGGCTTAGTGAGTACCACCGTGCCATCCGGCACCGCGCTGCCCCCGCGACCCTGCACCTCACCAACCGCGCCCTCCCCGCCTCACCTCACCGGGCCCCGGGACAACCAACCCCTACCCACGGAGGGGGAAACAACATCCCAGCTGCTCCCTGCCATCGCTCCCGGGATCCCCGTCACCAGCAGCGGTGGTGTCCCAACCTCACCACAAACCGTGGGTGGCGTCATGGACCAAATCCCCAAACCAAACCACCCCTTTCACTCACGGGCAAGGAGCGCCGCTCGAGTCCCCGGATCTGGCCCACCGCTCGAGCCACCGAGCAGCAGCAGCGCCGGACCCGAGCGTGGTGAGCGCAGCGCCCTCCCCGCCCGCGACACAGCTACATGTGCAGGGAGCAGGGAGCCGGCACTGGCAGCGAGAGCGGCGGACGCTGGTAATGAAGGTAAATATCGGGTAACCAGGGAAAGGTCTTCCCTTGGTTACCGGATGTTTACCCTGGTTACAGCTTACCGCAGCTGCCAGACGCCAGCTCCTGCTCCCTGCTCGCTTCATTTCGTCGCTCTCTCGCTGTCACACACAGTGATGTGTGCTTCATAGCGGGAGAGCGACGACCAAAAAATGAAGCTGGACATTCAACAACGAGCGACGACCTCACAGCAGGGGCCAGCTCGTTGCTGGATGTCACACACAGCGACAGCGACAGGGCATCGCTGCTACGTCACAGAAAATGGTGACGTAGCAGCGACGTCGTTGTCGTCGTCGCTGTGTGTGACACCACCTTAAGGTGTCACCTAGTGTAAATATTTATTGCAGTTGACTCTTGAGTAGCAACCGCTCTACTAAATTGTATGTGTATATGTGGTTTTGCACTTAGCACTTTATTCTGGTAAATTTGGTGATGGTTATCTTCAAGTTAGTAAGGGATATAATAGGGGCAGCCACCGTGGAATGGGGGCACCAAGAAAGTTAGGGTGCCTAAAGCCCCATTGCTGGGCAGGGACCAATTAAGGGTGAGTCATATTCCCTAGGGTCCAACATCTAAATCTATTAGGTTTATATACCATTGATCTGCACAGCCCCTAGATAGAATTACCTCTACACTTTCCATCCGGTGTATCTAACACTATATCCACATTGTGTGTCTCTGGTTGCATGAATATAACCTTTTTAATTGATATAGAAATAAAGTATACATTTTTATTAGGAGTTTTTTGGGTTTGGTTTAATAGTTGATACCCCTGATACTATATCCTTTTGGTCTTTGGACTTTCTGTGAACAACCATAAACGGAGTGGTACTGCACTATGTGCATGTGAAGAGAAGCAGGAGGCCTCCGGCCTAGAGGTATCGGGAAGAAAGGAGAACCATCACACCTCCCCTGTTGTCTGTAGCATGCCGAGGCGAGGAAAGTGAAGCCCTTGTTTATGACGACCACCTTGGGCATGTTACATACTTTCGGATTTGTTCAAACAATGAGGATAGAAAACTACACCTGCTACCACTGAGAACTACTGTACATTCCTAAAACAAGGATACCATCCACTGGTAATAGATGAACAGATCTACAAGAATCCAAAGAAGTCTTCTACTGGATTACAGACAGAGGGAGAAGAACAGCCGGAACCTTTTGTGGTCGTATACAACCCCCAAATGAGCATCCTAAGGTAAACTGGCGCTGATCTTCAACCCAATTTCCATAGAGACCTCAAATTGAAAGAAATATTCCCAGAACTACCAGTTCTCTCCTACAAACAGCCCCCCAATTTAAAGAATCTCTTCGTCAGAAGTGTCCTCACCTCACAATTAGAGACAGGTATATTCCCCTGTAAAATACAAAACGTGTACCCATATTTTACCAAAAGAGACAGTCTGCATACCCAATACAAATCAGGACTCAAAGATCATGGATTTCTTCTCAAGTACATCCACCAATGTGGCGACACGACACAATGCACAAGGTGCCCTGCAGGAACGTATATTGGGCAAACTAAGCAAAAACTATAAACGAGGATGAATCTACACAAGTACACTATTAGAATTGAGCTGGATACGCCTGTAGGAAAACATTTATAGGGAACTGGATACAGTATGGCCAATTTAAAAGGTCATTTTATGGACAATAGTGTCACAAGGAGGTTTTTGCAACCATCGCCAACAGCGATTGTGGTGTTAACCGTTATTGCCCTTTTGTTGCAGAGTTACTTCTCTTACTTTTCCTTTAGTTTCTTACTGTTTATTCCTGTCTATCTAAAATCTAGGATTTCAAGCTGATAAGAATGTTTCCGTCTTTATCAATGGAACTCAGTCTAATACCTGGAATTATGACGCACTACACGGACACTTCACACCTCCACTAGAAGAACGCCAGATCATGAAGACGTCACTTGCACCACATCTCTATTAGTAACAAAAACCTTAATTTGATTTCCTTGGCTTATTTTTAGGAGACATCACCTGATCTTTCCCATAAACAAATGTGCAGCTGTAACCTCTCATATATTGTGCCTTTGTCTCAGTAATTAATTTGTAAACCTGCCTGACGAAGGAACCTTTGTGCACTGAAAGCTGCAAATATAATTTTTTTGGTTAGCCATTAAAGGTATCGCTCCTCATAGAATCATAAAATGGTAGAGATAGAAGGGACCTCAAGGGCCATCGGATCCAACCCCCTGCGAGTGCAGGTTTTCCTAAATCATCCCAGCTATATGTTTATCCAGCTTCCGCTTGAAGATTTTCATTGGTGGAGAGCTCACTACCTCCCGTGGTCACCTGTTCCTCTCCCCGACTGCCCCCTCACTACCTCCCGTGGTCGCCTGTTCCTCTCCCTGACCGCCATCACTACCTCCCGTGGTCGCCTGTTCCTCTCCCTGACTGCCCTCACTACTTCCCGTGGTCCCCTGTTCCACTCCCTGACCGCCCTCACTACCTCCCGTGGTCGCCTGTTCCTCTCCCTGACTGCCCTCACTACCTCCCGTGGTCCCCTGTTCCACTCCCTGACCGCCCTCACTACCTCCCGTGGTCCCCTGTTCCACTCCCTGACCGCCCTCACTACCTCCCGTGGTCCCCTGTTCCACTACCTGACCGCCCTCACTGTCAGAAAGTTTTTCCTAATGTCTAATCTGATTCTCCTCCTTTTAGTTTCATCCATTGCTTCTTGTACTTCCTTGTGCTAATGATAATAGGGTGGTTCCCTCTGCACTGTGACTAGCTTTCAGATATTTGTAGACCGCTATTAAGTCTCCTCTCAGCCTTCTCTATTTCAAACTAAACATCCCATTCCCTACTTCTTTTAGCCGTTCTTCATATGACATGGTTTGGAGACCTTCTACCATCTTAGTTGCTCTTCTCTGCACTTGCTCCAATATATCGATGTCTTTCTTGAAGTGGGGCACCCAGAACTGTACACAGTATTCCCAGTGGGGTCTGATCAGGGCAGAGGATAGGGGAATAATTACTTCTCTTGATATATTCCACAATTTTCTTGGCCTTTTTAGCTGCAGCTCCGGATTGTTGGCTCATGTTGAATCTGGGATCCACTATTATACCCAGATCCTTTTCCCCGGTGCTATCACCTAGTTCTATTCCTCCCATACTATATATGCTTTTTACATTTCTTTTAGCAGATGTAGGACTTTGTATTTGTCCCTGTTAAACACCATTCTGTTCTCGGCCCATTGTTAGGCTATGTGCACACGTTGCGTAAATACATGCAGTTACGCTGCGCTTTGTAGCGCAGCGTAACTGCATGCGTCCTGCGTCCCCTGCACAGTCTATGGAGATTGTGCAGGGGCCACGTGGCGTCTTAGAGCGCAGCGCTTCGGCTGCTGCCCGAAGCGCTGCGTTCAAGAAGTGACATGTCACGTCTTCCGTGCCCTTTGCCTGCAGCCCCTGCTCTGTCTATGGGAGGAGCTGCAGGCAGAGCGCATGGAATCGGCTTTTTTTTTTTTCTCTACGGACATTTTCTGCAGCGATTTGAAGCGCACGTGTGGGTTGGTTGCCCGATATTTACCTTAGTTACCAAGCGCAGCATCTTCCATGCGGCGCTGGGGGCTGGTCACTGGGTGCTGGTGAGCTCACCAGCAACTCGGGTAGCGACGACGCTCCAGCGATCCCTGCCAGGTCAGGTTGCTGGTGGGATCGCTGGAGCGTCGCAGTGTGACATCTCACCAGCAACCTCCTATCAACTTACCAGCGATCCCTATCGTTGTTGGGATCGCTGGTAAGTTGTTTAGTGTGACTGGACCTTAAGGGGTGCTTCACACATAGCGACAGCGACAACGACGTCGCTGTTACATCACCATTTTCTGTGACGTAACAGCGACCTGGTAAGTCTCTGTTATGATCGCTGCTTAGCTGTCAAACAAAGCGACGCAGCAGCGATCATAACATCGCTACATGTGCAGAGAGCAGGGAGCCGCGCACACTGCTTAGCGCTGGCTCCCTGCTCTCCTAGCTACAGTACACATCGGGTTATTTAACCCGATGTGTACTGCAGCTACATGTGCAGAGAGCCGGAGCCGGCAGCACAGGCAGTGTGAGAGCTGCGGAGGCTGGTAACTAAGGTAAATATCGGGTAACCACCTTGGTTACCCGATGTTTACCCTGGTTACAGCTTACCGCAGGCTGCCAGAGCTGGCTCCTGCTCTCTGCTCGCTTCATTTCGTCGCTCTCTCGCTGTCACACACAGCGATCTGTGTGTCACAGCGGGAGAGCGCCTTTGAAGAAAATGAACCAGGGCTGTGTGTAACGAGCAGCGATCTCACAGCAGGGGCCAGATCGCTGCTCAGTGTCACACATAGCGAGATCGCTAATGAGGTCACTGTTGCGTCACCAAAACCGTGCCGTAGTAGAGATTTCGGTAGCGATCTCGCTATGTGTGAAGCACCCCTAAGAGTGTCTAGATCCTTCTGAATACAATCTCTTCCCTCTCTAGTGTTGGCTACTCCTCCCATCTTAGTAATATCTATAGAGTATCATCGTCATCCTAGAATACTTTTGTCATTTTTGGGCTTAAGTATTTACATTGAATTATATCAAAGGCTTTGATCATTTAAACCCCAGCGGGCGGTCCCCTATGTGAACATCCGCAGGTGGCCAAACATTGTGTGTACAGATTAATTAGCAAATAACCGTCAATTCTAGATAACTAAACCAATGCCTCCTTGCCAACACCAAGGACCGAAAGCAGCGAAAAAAGGGACTCTGAATTTCCAGACGCTGACGCCTCAGCTGCAGGGAGCCCACGTCATAATGAAGAACAATATTTTGAAGATATATTTAGAGTAACCCAAGTTTTATACAAATAAAGATGTATGAACCAGCGCAGACTTATATTGAATAAAAAAGTTTTTTCTTTCTTTATTGGAATAATAGAATGAATAAAAAATCCAGGGACATGCTCTGCTCTGAACTGGGGCTAGAATTTACTTTTGCATGTCCCTGGATTTTTTATTCATTCTATTATTCCAATAAAGAAAGAAAAAACTTTTTTATTCAATATAAGTCTGCGCTGGATTCATACATCTTTATTGCTATTGCTTGATATTCCTAACCATCCGTGCGCTGGATCTCCACTGCGGGACTGCAATATTGGTGAGCTGAACAATTTATTCTGTTTCAAGTTTTATACAGTCCATGAATACATCCATGATTGGAGAACATATCGGCATCTGTGGGTAAAATCACAGACATCTTGGTAGCAGACAACCACAGGAATGCAATATCTCCATTATGGATGTAATAGGGTGTCCAGTGCTTTACCGCCCTCACTTCATACTGGTGACTAGAGAAACTGCCGTGATAATGTTTGTGATTATTGTATAGTATTCTTGTGTTAATTTAATGCATTCCCCTGTAATACGACCGGCTGCCACCAGGTGTCACTAGTTCCCGGGTTCCTTAGTGAGTAGGGATGGATAGGGAGTGACAGGGCAGCAGGGGTTAAGTGGGGGGGGTGGCTCACTAGAACAGGAGGATATAGGAAAGGAGTTTCCTGTTTAGAGGCAGTTAGGGAGATGCAGAGCCAGTGAGCAGAACAAGAGAGAGAGGACCTACAGGGTCGGATGGAGCAGAGTTGGTAGTGGACGGTGTGGAGGCAACAGACACAGGACAAAGGAGGTTAGAAAGAAAGAAGTAACAAGAGGAAAAGGGGACTCGTCTGCAGCGAGGCATAAAATCTAGTTCGGAAGGAGTAGAGGAGGATGGTGTCCCTTTCCCCAGGCCGGTAGCAGCAAGTACCTGCGGGAACGCTGCTGGAGCGGGAATGTCACAAGTGGGAGTTCACCCGTTAAAGCCAAGCCACATAAAGGAGAGGCAAAATCACCCCTGGAGGAAAGAGAAAAGAGGAAAGAGGATGATGATGATGATGGATATTGATGTGAAACCTGCCTTTAAAGAATGGACCGCAACTGTGCTATGTGTACTCAGTAACGTTGTTAAAGTTGTATCCGGTGGTAGACTCACTAATAAAGGGGCTATACTTCATGCCATCAGAAGCCGGACGAAGCGCAGCCACAGGCAGGTACCACCTACACACCCATCACTACATACACCACTCTGCCCCCGCGTCTGTACTGTGTCTGAGTGGGTTGAGGATCACAGCTCTCGTCCACGACTGACCTTCTTCGGCACTTTACATGGATAGATCACATTCATGTTTGGTGTATATAGAATAAAATATGTTAGGTTAGATGACTGCCATATTGTTTCTCAATCAGGTTCCTGGAGGAAAATATGGCCCATAGCAGAATTGAGGGCTAAAACTGGATTAGAATCACATCTAATCAGCCGTCCTCCTCTTACCTCAGCTGGGCGAGAGGTGATGGGTTTGTGGGACCCTTTATAACATCTCAACCCACTGAATATCCATGTGAGACCCCAGGAGAAGCAACGTGTATTGTAAATCTGTCCATATTTCTTGTGCCAGAAGTTCTCACGGATCTAGTTTGTAAGGCTAAGTTCACATGACCAGTAATCATCCATTAGGACGGATCCAGGAGCAATACGCTGGCCAAAAAAGTGGTGAAAACACTCCTTTTTGTCTGTTTTGAAAAAAATGTATTTTTGCAGGATCTGTTTTTTAATATGGGAGTCTATGGAAAATGGATCAGGTAACTGATAGCTAGAGATGAGCAAACCCATGGATGTTCGGTTCAACGGTGTAACGCCTGCCTGGAACCACAGAGTCAGACTGGCTGTAATGAACAGGTTAGAGGAGAGCGGCTCACAAAGCAGGACCCTGAGAATTGTGAAACCCTTTAACCCCTTTACAGGGATTTGGAATTACACAGGGCCCTGGAGATCACTACCTGTGGAAGGCTGCAGTCCGATGAGAGTAATCGTCAGGCAGGGTCAAACCAGGAAATGCAGACCAAGGACAGAATCAGGCAGACAAGGACGTAGTCCGGAAACCAGGCAGAGGTCAAATCTGGATCGGGTAGCGAGGTACAAAAACAGCAGGCAGGAGGGTAGTCAGAGAACAGGCAGAGGTCAAAATACTGGAATCACAAAATAGCACGGGAACCAGGAATACAGAACTATCTCTGGCAGACACCAGCAGACAAGAGGGGAATAAAAAGGGTGTGATGTCTTCCCATTGGCTGAGGCTGAATGATGGTAACTTCAGCTGGAAGACACATGCCACCTACAGTCAGCCAGTGGTACTGCAGGTACCGGGGAAACCCAGCTTAGTGGATGAGCGGAGCCTGCACCCACCAGAGCCACTGGCACCGACTCCTCTCCTATCACCAGCACTATCCACAGCGGGAACACAGCACCGCCTGGTGATCGAACCAGAAGTCGCAGGAGCGGACTCTGGTGGGGATGTAACAGACGGCTGCAGTCAAACCAAACCTCCGCTGGTTTGAACTTGGCCTGAATCCCAATGGAAGTTACTAATTGGAAGTTCGAGTCTCCACCCACATACAGCCAGCCATAAGCAGAATACTTTCAGAGGTTAAGGGAGGTTTCCATTTTTTTTTAGGGGGTGCACACTACATCTGATCACGCTGTTGTTACCCCCAGTGCGTGCCATTCAAACACTGCAAGCAGCTTGCATAGGGCTGAGCACCGAACATACCCAGAACCCCAGTGCCAGTAACACCAAAAACCCAGGTAATCACAGTTTTCCCCAACATTCCCCCATACAATGGTACTTAGCTAGGGTGGAACCAATTGATGGCCGCCTAGAGGTGGAGCCACTCCAGTCCACTAGTTGACCAGGTGGGAGGGGCAGACTGTGGAGAGTCAGGACTCAGGAAGACAGTAGTCAGAAAGGAGTCTGCAGTGAAAGAGAGCAAACACAGTTAGAAAAGTGTCAGACAGTGAAGTGTGAAGGTGTGACTGAGCAACATCCTGACTCGGGTTGACGGTGACCTGGTACCCAGGAAAAGTGGTTGCCGGTGGAGTACGGTGGAGTATTCCCGGAACTACGCACCAACGGGGTACAGGACCCTAGGACAGGAAAGAGCTTCAAGCCGACCTGTTAACAACTGCACAGCAAAGGGAGACCTGGGGAGAGGACCAGAGTCTCCAACCCCACAGGGTTCACGCTACCGTCAGGCGGACAGAAGTGGACAAACCACAGACCGGGGACCCCCAGTGTTCCATACCATGGGGACCCACTTACCAGAGACAGGTGCAGGGGAGGAATGTACTAGAGAACCAGACTGGCACTGGGTTGAAGGGGACCTGGAGGCGTAACCAGCCAGCCTCGGGCAACCAGTTAACATCCCAAGTGAATAAACCAGTTGCACTGAATACCAGTCTGGACTCCCTTCTTCCGACACCCCCCCGCACCATACACCTGCTGGGGCAAATCCCTCCTTGTGGAGGGACTACCATACTATGTTACGAGGGGGACCCGGGGAAGCGTGCCAAGATGGGAAATGGACTGCTTCCGCCGGTCAAGGTCCACTGTGCGGTGTAAGGGACCGCCGCTATGGTGGGTGAAGAGTGAGCGGGTTGCTGCTAGCGATCGTCTGGAATGTCACAGACTATCTATGTACACCGATCTGCCCTAACCCGTGAGGGTTGTATGGCACAGATCTCACGTCTCGGTGTACCTGTTGCACGGGGAAGCACAGAGGTGCCCACGCACGTGTGCCAGTGGAAGTCACGAGAATATGGCACGAGGGTAGCACAGAGGTGCCCACGCACGTGTGCTTTCAATAAGCAGGTGAGTCCAATGGAGACTTGAGGAGCTCACCTGGGACAGGAACACGGCCTGTTGACGGGGGTACTGCCGGAGCAGCAAGGCAGGAACACGGCCTGCAAACGAGGTACTGCCGGAGCAGCAAGGGCCAAGCCCACAAGAGACAGTAATGCCTGAGCAGTGGCGTGGCAGCACGCTGCCAGACATCCAAACATAGAAGGACGGTCGCGCGCCGCCATGATGGCAGGGGGAGCTTTTAAGGAGGTGCAGCTCCACCCGAGGGCGGGCGTGAGGCGGAGTTGACGGACTTGACCCAATCAGGGTCCACGACGTCCCAGCCTGGCCAGTCAGGATTGACCACGTCACCAGCCTTGTCATCAAGCCGTGTGACGTCAGTGAGCGAATCAGGACCCACCACGCATTGCACATGCTCACCCTCCTGCCTCTGGGAAATAGAGGCGGGATCCTCGGTCTCACAATGTGCAGAGATAACGGGAATCTCACTGCTTCCCTGAGCAGTAAACCTCTGCACATTGCGCAGCCTCGCAGACCTTCGGGGCCGCTGAGCAGGAGAGTCTGCGGCAGGCCAGGAATGGGAGACCGCTTCACTCCTTGTAACAGGAGAACCACTAGGTGTCACCCTTCTGCTGCCTCTCTGAGAAGGTATCTCCTGCACACTGCGCAGTCTGGCAGACCTTCGGCGCTGCTGAGCAGGAGTGCTCGTGGCAGGCAAGGAATGGGAGACTGCCTCAGTCCTTGCCTCAGGAGAGCCACAAGATGTAACATGGCCCCCCCCCCCCTGTCCGTGCTCGAAGGCCGCTATCAAACCCGGGGCGCGGATATGATCCTCCAACTCCCAGGATCTATGCTCCGGACCACGGCCGGCCCACTCCACGAGGTAGTACCTCTTGCCCTGTATGACTTTTGTCTCCACAAGTTTTGCCACCTCAGGGTCGTCGGACGGGGAGTTGGTTTGAGCTGGCAGGGACCCCGAGAATTTATTAAGTCGTACGGGTTTCAGGAGGGACACGTGAAAGGTGTTGGCTATAGCCCAGCGTGGAGGGAGCTGGAGTCGGTATGCCACTGGGTTTACCTGCTGTAGTACTTTAAACGGACCCAGATACCTAGGGGCGAATTTGGCTGCCTGTACCCGTAGGTTAACATTCTTAGAGGACAGCCATACTAGGTCACCAGGGGCGAAGGATGGTGCAGGGCGGCGGCGAACATCAGCCGTTGTCACCATCCGGTCTTTAGCCCTTTTAAGAGCCTCTTGGGTGTCATCCCAGATCTCCCGGGCCTTGGTAGCCCAATCCTCCACTCTAGTATCGGGTGACGTAATGGGCATCGGAACCGGGATTCTGGGATGTTGTCCGTTATTGAGTAGGAACGGAGTCTGGCCAGAGGATTCATGGACCGAATTGTTAATGGCAAATTCGGCCCAAGGAAGGAGGTTAGCCCAGTTGTCGTGGTGCGCGGATATAAAATGGCGGAGGTAAGTTACCAAGGTCTGATTAGTCCTCTCCACTAGTCCATTGGTCTCGGGATGGTATGCGGAGGAGATGTTCAGCTCTATCTGCAGGAGCTTACAGAGCTCTCTCCAGAAGCGAGACGCGAACTGGGGACCCCGGTCGCTCACCACCTTGTCAGGCATGCCATGCAACCTAAATACATGCCGAATGAACAAGGTGGCGAGAGCACGTGACGTCGGGAGTCGTGGGAGAGGCACCAAGTGGACCATTTTAGAGAAGTGGTCCGTGATGACCCATACGACCCTGTGCCCTGCTGATTTGGGCAGATCTCCCAGGAAGTCCATCCCTACCACTTCCCAGGGACGATCCGGCACTGGCAGTGGGTGAAGAAGACCTGCCGGTCTCTGCCGGGACGGCTTATTGCGAGCACACGACATACAGGCTCCCACATATTCCTGTATGTCCTGGGGTAGTCTCGGCCACCAATAATGCCTGGTCACCAGGTCTCTGGTCCTTTTGACCCCGAAGTGACCCCCGACCTTGGAGGCATGGGCCCACGATAGCACCTCGTTCCGTAGTTCAGGGGGAACGAGGGTTTTGCCAGGTGGCACCTGGTCCAAAGAAGTGGGAGTGACCATCCTCAAGCTGTCCGGGGGTAGTATAAGACGAGGCTCCTCCTCGTCCTCCTCCAACACAACCATACAACGTGACAAGGCATCGGCCCGTACGTTCTTCTCACCGGCCAGGTGGCGGATAATAAAGCGGAACCGGGAGAAGAATAAAGACCAACGGGCCTGCCTTGGGTTCAGGCGTTGTGCTGTCTGGAGGTATGTGAGGTTTTTGTGGTCAGAAAAAACCTCAAATGGATGCTTCGCACCCTCCAGGAGATGCCACCATTCCTGGAATGCTAGTTTCATCGCCAGTAACTCCCTATCCCCTATGGAGTAGTTCCTCTCGGCCGGAGAAAAGGTCTTGGAGAAAAAGAAACACGGATGTTTCCTTCCTCGTTCGTTTTTCTGGTACAGGACTGCACCTGCACCGACCGAAGAGGCGTCTACCTCCAGTAGGAAGGGTTTGGAGATGTCTGGACGATGAAGGATGGGAGCTCTGGAGAAGTGAGTTTTGAGAGTGTGAAATGCCTCTACCGTTTCCCGTGTCCATGCTTTGGGATTAGCGCCCTTGCGGGTAAGGGCAATGATGGGTGCTGCCACCGTCGAGAAGTTGGGAATGAACTGGCGATAATAATTGATAAACCCCAAGAATCGCTGGATCACCTTCAGCGAGCGGGGCTCAGGCCAGTTCATCACTGTCTCCAACTTCCCCGGATCCATTGCTAACCCCTGACTGGACACTATGTACCCCAGGAACGGCAAGGATTCCTGTTCAAAAACGCACTTTTCCAGCTTAGCATATAACGAATGGGTGCGGAGCCTCTTAAGTACTCGGATGACATCCCTCCGATGGGTGGTAAGATCGGGGGAGAAGATAAGAATGTCATCCAGGTATGCAACCACGGAAAGATACAAATCCCGGAAAATGTCATTCACAAAGTCTTGAAATACGGCGGGGGCATTGCAGAGTCCGAAGGGCATTACTAGATACTCGTAGTGACCGTCCCTGGTGTTAAAGGCGGTCTTCCACTCATCGCCCTTTCGGACTCGCACTAGATTATACGCCCCGCGCAGATCCAGCTTTGTGAAGACCTTTGCCCCGCGGAATCGATCAAATAGCTCAGTAATGAGGGGCAAAGGGTATTTGTTCTTGATTGTGATTGCATTTAATCCCCTGTAATCGATACAGGGGCGCAGATCCCCTTCCTTCTTCTGCACAAAAAAGAACCCTGCACCAGCCGGTGAAATAGACTTGCGAATGAACCCCTTCGCCAGGCTGTCCTGAATATATTTGGACATAGCCTCCGTCTCTGGAGCAGAGAGTGGATACACTCTGCCCCTAGGGGGCTCGGAGCCTGGCTTCAGGTCTATTCGGCAATCATATGGCCGGTGGGGAGGAAGAGTATCTGCGGCCCTTTTGGAAAAGACATCCCTGTAGGCCTCATAAGGTGTCGGTAAACCCGGCCCCTCAGTATTCCCTGAGGACCCAACCGACCTAATGGTAGCGGGTGGTTCGGTAGTCACGAGGTGCTCTCTACAGGATCCTGCCCAGGATGAGATCTCCCCTGTTGCCCAGTTGAGTATAGGAGCATGCTGTCTCAACCAGGGAAGGCCCAGTAGGATCTCATCCGTCCCCCCTGGAAGCACCAGGAAGGACACCTGCTCATGGTGTCCCGGTGGTACATCCATCCTGAGAGGGATGGTGATCTGGGTGATAGGATCGAGTAGTATGGACCCGTCGACTACCCGGACCCTGAGTGGCTTGGGCAACAGAACCAGGGGAACTGAGTATCGGGTTGCCAGGGAGGTCGAGATGAAATTGCCTTCAGCGCCTGAGTCCAAGCAAGCCAGGGCAGAGAAGAGAGTAGTGCCGAACTGCAACTGGGCGCTGATAGTCAACCTAGAGGGAGAAGTAGCGTCTAGAGTCCCCCCTCTGATAGAAACTAGACGCTGTCTTTTCCCGACGGTTTGGGACATCGGGTAGCTATGTGTCCCCTCTGCCCACAGGAAAAGCAGATGACACAAGACCGAGAACCTGGGGCAGAGGAGACCACCTTGGACACCTCCATTGACTCCACGGAGTCGCCTACAGGACTGGCTGGGGGACCTGTCTGATGGAAGACGGGAGTCAGACGCTTTTTAGGCCGAGAAGACGTGGGTGCTGAAGAGACCTCGAGCCTTCGCTCCGCCTGGCGGATGTCTATGCGAGAGGCAACCTGAATCAAGGACTCTAAAGTGGCAGGCACCTCACGTGTGGCCAGTGCGTCTTTGACAAACCCTGCCAGGCCCTCCCAAAACACAGGGACAAGGACCTTATCCGGCCAGTCCAGCTCTGCGGCCAGTGTCCTAAAGTGTACAGCAAAGTCCCCGACTGAAGCAGACCCTTGCCGAAGTCGTAGGAGGCGCAGCGCGGAATCGTGGGTGACTTGAGGCCCGAGGAACACCATTCTCATGGCCCCAAGATAAGCTGCTAAGTTATTCACCACACGATCTCCGCGCTCCCACAACGGCGTGGACCACTTCAGCGCTCTCCCTGTGAGCAGGGACTGGACGAAGGCTACCTTCGCCTTCTCGGTAGCGTAAAGAGTCGCGGACAGCTCTAAGTAGGTGGTAACCTGGTTTATAAAACCACGGCACTCAGAGCTGTTGCCGCTAAAGCGCTCTGGAAGCGCAAGGCGAGGAGACCTTCCGCCCAATAGCACAGCCTGGGTAGCCGCCTGGGTGGCGACTGTCGTCAGAGTAGTCTTATCGGAGGAAGACTGCTCCACTGCTGCCAATCGTGACTCCAACTGCTGCACATAACGCAGCAACTGCTGCTGCTCTTCAGCCATAGCCAGACCTTTGGCGCGACCGTAATGTTACGAGGGGGACCCGGGGAAGCGTGCCAAGATGGGAAATGGACTGCTTCCGCCGGTCAAGGTCCACTGTGCGGTGTAAGGGACCGCCGCTATGGTGGGTGAAGAGTGAGCGGGTTGCTGCTAGCGATCGTCTGGAATGTCACAGACTATCTATGTACACCGATCTGCCCTAACCCGTGAGGGTTGTATGGCACAGATCTCACGTCTCGGTGTACCTGTTGCACGGGGAAGCACAGAGGTGCCCACGCACGTGTGCCAGTGGAAGTCACGAGAATATGGCACGAGGGTAGCACAGAGGTGCCCACGCACGTGTGCTTTCAATAAGCAGGTGAGTCCAATGGAGACTTGAGGAGCTCACCTGGGACAGGAACACGGCCTGTTGACGGGGGTACTGCCGGAGCAGCAAGGCAGGAACACGGCCTGCAAACGAGGTACTGCCGGAGCAGCAAGGGCCAAGCCCACAAGAGACAGTAATGCCTGAGCAGTGGCGTGGCAGCACGCTGCCAGACATCCAAACATAGAAGGACGGTCGCGCGCCGCCATGATGGCAGGGGGAGCTTTTAAGGAGGTGCAGCTCCACCCGAGGGCGGGCGTGAGGCGGAGTTGACGGACTTGACCCAACCAGGGTCCACGACGTCCCAGCCTGGCCAGTCAGGATTGACCACGTCACCAGCCTTGTCATCAAGCCGTGTGACGTCAGTGAGTGAATCAGGACCCACCACGCATTGCACATGCTCACCCTCCTGCCTCTGGGAAATAGAGGCGGGATCCTCGGTCTCACAATGTGCAGAGATAACGGGAATCTCACTGCTTCCCTGAGCAGTAAACCTCTGCACATTGCGCAGCCTCGCAGACCTTCGGGGCTGCTGAGCAGGAGAGTCTGCGGCAGGCCAGGAATGGGAGACCGCTTCACTCCTTGTAACAGGAGAACCACTAGGTGTCACCCTTCTGCTGCCTCTCTGAGAAGGTATCTCCTGCACACTGCGCAGTCTGGCAGACCTTCGGCGCTGCTGAGCAGGAGTGCTCGTGGCAGGCAAGGAATGGGAGACTGCCTCAGTCCTTGCCTCAGGAGAGCCACGAGATGTAACAATACTAGCTGCTAATACCACCAGCCCCAGTAGAGACATTCTGCAGCGGCGGCTCCCTACACTTAGCCGCAACACCGCAAGTGATGTCATGAATAAACTCTATTCACCAATCCCCTGTAAATATCCCCATTACAAAAAGGGCACGTAACCGGGTAACGGCCACCACTGTGACATTCCCAAGACGTGCTACGTTGACATCATTTTTCTTATGAAAGGTTCATTTTCAATGACATTCACAGTTCATTAAAAATGACCAGACACCTTGATTCTAGAGTTCAGTACAGTTACAGCGATATCAAGCTTGTATATATATATATATATTTTACTGGGTTTAAAAAAATCAGAACTTTATATATAAAAAAAGAAAAAAAAAAATTGGTTAGTGTCATCGTTTCCCAGTAAAGCCATAACTGTTATTTTTCTCTGCAGTGTTAGTTTGTTTACTGTAGTTTTTATTGATACTTACAATGTTTTTATTGCATTTTTTTGCGGAGGTTGAATATCCCCCTACCCCACAAAAAAAAAAATCAAAAAAAAAAAATCAGCAATTATTTTTGTCTTAACAGAATTTACCCTGTGGGTCAAATTATTTCATATTCTGATAGATCAGACATTTACGGACGCAGTGATACCCAATGTTCTTTATATCTTTTTTTGACTCTTCAGATAAAAAATGTAAGGTTTTTTTTTTTTTTTTCATTTTAACTATATATATCACATGCGTCCCTGAGGAGGGGAGGGTCTCTGCGTCCCTGCGGCGGGGAGGGCCTCTGCGTCCCTGCGGCGGGGAGGGCCTCTGCGGCCCTGAGGCGGGGAGGGCCTCTGCGGCCCTGAGGCGGGGAGGGCCTCTGCGGCCCTGAGGCGGGGAGGGCCTCTGCGGCCCTGAGGCGGGGAGGGCCTCTGCGGCCCTGAGGCGGGGAGGGCCTCTGAAGCGGGAAGGGCCTCTGCGGCCCTGAGGCGGGGAGGGCCTCTGCAGCAAGAACAAATGACTCTTCTGCGGCTCCTTGTTTGGTTAGTGGGCTCATGGAGCGCTGACAATGCTGTCACTTTCACGCCTTTTCAGCATATTTGGATGCTTTCGATTTTTTTTTCTTTTTTCATTTTAACGATATATTACACATGCGGCCCTGAGGCGGGGAGGGCCTCTGCGGCCCTGAGGCGGGGAGGGCCTCTGCGGCCCTGAGGCGGGGAGGGCCTCTGCGGCCCTGAGGCGGGGAGGGCCTCTGCGGCCCTGAGGCGGGGAGGGCCTCTGAGGCGGGGAGGGCCTCTGGGGCCCTGAGGCGGGAAGGGCCTCTGCAGCAAGAACAAATGACTCTTCTGCGGCTCCTTGCTTGGTTAGTGGGCTCATGGAGCGCTAACAATGCTGTCACTTTCACGCCTTTTCAGCATATTTGGATGCTTTCGATTACCTGGCAAAATTCAGCAAAGTTTAAGTTTCAAAAGATTCTCTCATCTCTAGTTAATAGCAAATCATCACTAAATATCCATCTGATGAGACGTCCACCTTTTATCTCCAGGTAATTTTGTCCATGCACAGACACCAGCGGTGGACGATCTCCATCCATATTCTGCAGATAGCCTGCGCGCCTCGTTTTATCCTTTTCCACCAACCCCCTGTATTCATTGCATTTGGCAGGAGCGGTGACATCTGCTCGCTGCTATCTGTAGACATAATAACTGGATGGAGGATTAAACAGAATTATTTCATTTTCAGTACTCTAAATGCTAATCTCATCTGCGGACCTGTCTGTGGATCTCGGGGTAAGGATGCTCCTGTGGGACGGCAGATGAAAGACGGGAGAGGAACCAAAGCTAATGGAAGGAGATAGCTGCACCGGTGAACGAGTCCGGAGCGGAGGAGAGGCGGCTCACATACTGACAACGGGGTGTCAGATCAGGCCAAAATATCTGACAAAAATCCAGGAAAATTCCTTTAATTTAAAATTTAATAATTCAGAAAGAAAAATTTACATTCACATATTACAATCTGCAGATGTTGAAGGCTGTAAATTCATGGTAAATGCACACGCGGCGTATCCGGTGCAGAAATTCTATCAGCAACCAGCTATCCAGGAACATCTCATCCGCCATGCTGGTACTGTAATATGCCACATATGTGTTCCTTGTGGATGTCCTGGCACTGTAATACTTCATTTCTCCCATGGAGGCACTGTAGGGAAGCCAACCTCTTCCTGACATCCACTCTACATGTACGGTGGATGTCGGGTGCGTGTATATACAGAGGGCTAGAGCAAAATATAAGCCAACACCCTATATCACATGGGGTTTGGCTCACAACCCGAGTGTCATGGAGTCATTAGACGCTATTCACATGACAGATTAACACTCCACACTGAGGTTTCTCTGGTGCTTCTGAGTTGCACAGGCAGGCTCGGGCATTGGCCAGATGTGCTCATTAGTGATCAAACTAGCAGAAGTTAATTTTTTATGACCTGCTGCTTACCTCGAGGATCACATGTTGTGGAAGACCCATTACAGCTACTCCCCGTCTTTTTAAGATAGTGGAATCCGTCTTCCTATGCCGACAATAGCTTTTGCTACACCAGTCATGAGCTGTTGTATCCAGTCCTCTGATGATTGTATTGCTTTGTGCGTGGTGTTATGGCATTCTTCCCCGTTTTGTTGTTTCCACCATGCTCCTTTTCCTCCTTATCACTTGCTGTCTAATACCTCTGTGTGAGCGTGCTGAGTGATCGAGTTTTGGTTTCCCCTGTTTGTCCTTATCTGTTGGTTCTAGCACTCCTGTCATAGCTTTCACTTGGGGTGAGGGAAAGGGGGTTTTAGATCAGTACTGTTAAGGAGCAGGGTAAGGAAGGCGGCCCAGACATTGTCACAATTACACGTATCTTTGGGATGAGGCACAGCTCGGGATCCCCTAACCTGAGGGCCAGTTTAGGAATCCCGGTCCCCGGTTATCTCATCACACCCCATGACAACCTCTCCCTGCGTTGTTGGTTTACAGGGTATTTTCCAAAGGAAAGGTATATGTTCAGCTCACCTGTATCTGTGCATGGTGACCCTGCAGGAGTGCAACGTGGTCCGCTGTGCTGTCCAATTCAGCTCAGAGAGGAGTCTAGAGGAGAAGGAGGAAGTTGGACCCGGCACATGTACAAATGGTAAAAAAAATCTACTTGAATTGAAATAGTTTAAAACACAAACACACCAAATGCAGGGTCAAAAAAGAACATGGAAAGCTTGACGCGTTTCGGACTGGAGTATTAAAAGCAAAAAGAGTCCGTAGTCATAAGTCGGATCACTTATGACTTTGTACACGTGCCAGGTCCAACTTCCTATTTTCCAGAGAAGTTGACCACATAAAATAAACTCGATAATAGAAATCATCATTACGAATGCGTCTGCCAAAGCTAAAGAGAACACAAATTACAAGCCAAACGGAGAGAATTAGTAGGGTCTGTCATGGGTTCCGGAAACATCATTACCGTAAATAATGACTTTTTTTTTCCTTTCACCGATGACAGCACCAGTAAAAGATTAAAATAGAAAAATACCCATAGGGAGGGATCACCGCTTGTGATCATTTTCATAAAAGGGGAAAAACTTGAAACCCTAAAGTTCAACTCATGGTATTTAAGGAAAATCAGTGTTTGAAGACCAAGAAGCAGAAAGGAAACTTCACTCAACGTAGACATAGGCTTCTTAATTAGCCAAAATTCTGGCGGAAGGATCCTACAATCCTTGCGGAAAAAACTAATTTATTTTTAGAAATATAACCCAGCGCGAAAGACTGGAGTAGAATTTCTCCATTTGATGAGACCAATAGATACACAAAATGCTGAAGACATCAGCAGAATACGAGCTTTCCTACTAGCGCCAGAAATGTTCAAACAGTATCGCTATACTCTTGGTGTCTCCTTTCGAATCAAGCCACGTATGGTTTGGAATTCTTTATTTTGGCTTTTTGTTTTTACAAATGACTAGAGATGAGCAAACTTGAGGTTCGGTGTTCATAGTGAACACAGACTTTTGTCAAAAAACAGAGTTTGGGTTCAGAGTTTGGGCCCTTTACACATGCAAACCACTCATGCGGGCATCGCTGTGCTTGGTGTTATGATCGGAACCATGGAAGACCACCACAAATCATTGGCAAAAGGTGACAAGAGCATTGGCAACTAATCTGGCCGCCATCCTCTTACTAACCATCACAACTAGAAGTAGCCGAGGGGTGAACTAACATCCTGTGCACCGCGAACCCAGCCAGAGAACTAACTATCCTAAAGGTAGGAAAGATGAATAACTCTGTGCCTCAGAAAATAGACAAGAATAGCAAGCCCCCCACATTCAAAGACTGCGGTGATATAGGAAAAACACAATACACAGGTAGATGACAGGATTAGCAAAAGGTAAGGCCCCCGCTGACTAAAATAGGAAAGGACAGGAAAGGGACTGATGGTGGCCAGAAAAAAAACCCTGCAAAATACCAACTTCCTATTAGTACAAAAAGGCCCTCAGATCGCTCGATCTGAACTCCGTCCTATACCAGGTGCCCTTGTCATACCAATGAACAGAAAACAAGAATTATAACAAATTCAACAAGCCACAAACACATGGACCCAAAGGAGCTATACTCCACACAGAACTGCAGGGAGTTCCTCAACAATCCACTGAGGGGAAAAATCCCTGGAAGGAAATAAACTGAAACCAACCACAACAAATGACAAACCCAGATAAGCAAAAGAACCAGGCAATAAATAAAGAGCAAGAACTTATCTGGAGTAGACGTGGTGTAAAGCAGGATTAAGCAGGCTGGAGATACAAAGAACAACTGACATCCGGCAACAGCCTGCAATTAGACCAGGACTTAAATAAGCAGAGAGTCAGCAAAGGAAACACCCACTGCACAACCACCTGGTCCAAGTCCAAACCATTCCTGGCCACCAGAGGGAGCCTCCCAGCAGCCAAAACATAACTAACATTCACAACAGCTTGGGTATCCTCAGTGCTCAGCCCAATGTGAGCCACTTGAAACCCCATCCACCCACCTCCGGAAGTGATCTGTCTATGGCTGGCTGTATGTGGATGGAGACCCAAACTGCCCAATCAGTGACTTCCATTGGGGTTCAAATCAAGTCCAAGTCCCAAACCGAACTTTATCTAAAGTCCAGCTGCACCCACCGAACCAAACTTCCATGGGTCTGCTCATCTCTATGTGACGCCCTGGCCGGGCCAGGTAGTCACAAATAGGGCCCCGCATTACACCCTACCCTCACAGGTAACACACAGCCAACCTTAAAACCCTAGTCACCCCCTCAGGGCTTGATAGACACACCAGGGAGCGGAACCAGGCAGTTGGAAGACGCCCACCGAGGAGTCTTAGACAGCCCGGGGCGGGGAAAAGTCAGTTCAGTTTAGAGTTGTAGGAGAGTGGTGGTCAGGCCTGTGTCTGGGCCTGGGGCAAACTGACAGGTACCAGGGTAGGAGCCCTGGTGCCTTTGGCTAGGAGGCAAACGGCGATCTCCGTCTGCAGGAGGCGGGAAGACGGCTCGGTGGAACCGAGGTGGACCGGGACAGGGTTGTAGCCCGCCGGTACCGACTCGGGGAACCGACTCGGAAACCGGAGCACACAGGGGGGTACTCAGACCCTGAAGCTAGGTCCAGAATCGACTGAAACTGGTTAATTAACTGTTTTCGGCCAGGACTAGAGGTCCTGTCCTACCCAGGGTCCCGATTGAAGGAAACAGCCCACCGAGGGGGATAGTAGGCCACCGCCACGGCTCAGGGATCCCACGGGCCAGCGTCTGCAGGCAAAGGGCTCCTTAGGCGACACTTAGCTGGCAGCGGACTCCTGAAGTTGCAAGCACAGGCAGTCCATCATACTAAAACAGGTGCAGGAGAAAGACAGAGACCATCAGCCAGGTGGGGGAACCAGAACGCAGCCCGCTGCGGGCATCGACCACCATCACCTTGGTTTACCAGAGACTCGTGTGTTTTCTAATAGTGAGTACACCAGCACCCTGCGGTTGCCCATCTCCCTGCACCGCCAAACCCCAACGAGTCACGGGGCCACCATCCCTGCTCACGGAGGGGTTAATAACTTTCTGCACAACATCTCCCCCGGGTGCCCCGTAACTGCAGCGGTGGTGTCCAACATCACCACATACCGTGGGAGGCGTCACGAACTCCTACATCCACCATCCCATCACCCCCCTTTTCACTTGAAGTGACCGTGAGACCCCCCGGGTCCGGAGCCACCCACAGAAGGACCGGATCCGAGCAGCTCGGGAGCGGAGCGGTACATCTACACATGATGACCCTTCTCACTACTCTACAGTACCGGTGTGACCATCATACATCTCCACCAAAGATTTCACACTCCTACAAGGAGCTTTTACCACGAATTTACACATTTTAAAAACTTGCTACTCCAACAAAAAATTTCACTGTTCTGACCATTACACAACTCCAGTCTGAAGAATGAACTAAGATTACTGTTCTGATCGCCATATGATTCCAATAAGGAGTGTAGAACAAGACTGTACAGTTGTATTGGTTAGATTATAACACTGTCACAACTAGATACGGGGAAGTACCAAGTGCACGGCAAAAAGGAAGGGAAGGGAAACCCTGTGACTGGTGATGGGGGAGATGGTGACCCCTGACCAAACCTACCACTGGTCCCTGGGGACCCTCACCACCCTGCACCAAGCCAGATGCCTAAGCCTAGGTATCCCTAAATAGTTAATGGATGGAATGAGCTCTTCTTCAACACCAGTAAACAAGACACAAGGAGGACACGGAAAAAATGCATTAAACTACAAATCTATAGATGACGCAGGTAAAAGTATTGCAAAGTTTCAACAACAATACCACAGATGAGTGCAAGCTGACTGCTTGCATCCAGAGCTTGAATTAACTGAATATCAAAAGAAAAAGTCCAGGGAAAATGAGATTATGTAAACCCAAGGGGAAATACAAATGATTAGCAGCTGAATGGAAGAAGAGCTACGCTGGGTCCTAAAGAACAAATGATTAAATCCCAGCAGAGGAGATACTGTACCTAATACACTAAATATAGAAAGTCAGAGAGCATTTTGCGCAGCCAAACGCTGTGACCTTCTATTGCCGGACACCACAGGACTGTCTGTCATCCCTGATACACTCGTGACAGAAATCACCTGATTGGTCACAATAAAGCACCACCAAATTAACTTTTATTTGCGCCTTTAATGAAAAAAAAAAAATAAAAAAAAAGAGGAGGAAGAGGTTACATCAATGGATGAATAAAAGCCCTATTAACAGACTCGAGGAGCTACAGAAAGCAGAACCAATAACCTTAGTCCTTCCCAATGGTCTAAAGAACAACTGGAACCTATAACAATCGTTCTGCCAAGGTTATACCCTTTGTTTTCCTCTATAAAAGCAACAACAATGAAGAATCTTGGTACACAGAGTACGTAAACACTAATGGTAGAGCTATCCATTTATATAGAGGTTATACTTCAAGTTTTAATAGATCTAATAGTGACGTATTAAACAAATACCATCAAAAGGATAGACAAACAAGTCCCTACTAATGGTCTACAGAACCCCTTGAAAAAACACTCTAGTGTCAGGCGTATTCCCAGATTACAGATGATTGCAGCAGCTCATTGTTAATGAAACCTTCTAACATGTAGGTAGTGTACAAATGTGGAGAACTCCTCGAAGACATACATTTTTACAATCGATATAAGCCACAAACATTCAGAAACGACACCGGTTACGACCTACCTCTTCTTCTCTGTGGTACTCGGAGATCAGGTTAAACGGCACCGTATACAGCGTACTCGACATCACCCCAAACATCGAGCACAGGACCAACGTGGAGTAAACATTGGGGAACAATCCTATGAAGCCTGTTCCTAATCCAAACAGGAGATAGCCGACAAAGTAAAGACCCTTTAATCCAATATATGGTAGAAGTCCCTTCTGGAGGTCTGCAAAAAGAAGTAAAAAAAAAAAATGTAAAATTAGCTACAAAATATACAACTTTCAAATTGATCGAAATTTGTGAATTGACAGTGTTGTGTCCCATGAATGGGAACAACCTGTTGTATATATTTCTTGCTTTGCATATTTTTCCTCCTATCAGGAAATTCCTTTATTGTTACTAGGTAGATTAGACTGTATTAAGTTTGTCCCTATGTTCCTCCCTTAGTTGGCTTCTGTAGAGAATGCTCCTCCCTTCCTCCTTTAGTCTAGAGAGGAACCATTGCTGAAGACACATGTCTACAACCCTGTACAGATTATTCCTTTTCACCTGCCTTTACTTTGTACTTAATACAAGATTCTAGAAGAAAACTACAGCGTTTCTCCTGGTCTTTCTACAAGTCATCGTTTGGCTGAGTTTAAAACTATCTGTTGATGCTTTGAAGTGTGAGTACAATCATACAGTTATCTAAGGGACTGATAATTAGAGCGCTTGGGATTCACAGCTTCTAGGAAGAGACAGAATAGACCGTGTCACAGGGTGTGAGGGGATAACCAGGGACCGGGGCTCCTAGGGGACCCTAGCTGTTCCTACTCCCATAGATACATATAACGGTGAGGATGTCTGGGCCGCCTTCCTTGCCCTGCTCCTGGCCAGCTCTGATCTAAGGCTGGGGCCACACGAGAGCATGGCATCTGATGCGAGTGCAGTGGATGCGATTGGAAGCTCCCGCTGTGCTGCGAGCGTGAGCCAAGTGTCATGCCACTGTGATCCAATCCTGCAATCGAATCACAGCTGCGGAGGAGAAGGAGGGATTCGACTCCCTATCTCCTTCATTATCAGCTGATGCAATTATCGCACTGCACTCTGGTGTCACCCGAGTACAGTGCGATGTTTCACTCGCACCCATAGACTTGTGAATATGATCAGATTCTACTTGTACCATGCTGCGACTCTTTTCTTAATCCATTTAGGGCTGAGAAAATAATCGCAGATGGGAACGGCCCCATAGAGTAACGTGTCCGGGTGGAATCCCATTTTTTTTTTATTGAAAACTTAATTCTAAAATTGTAATTAACCTTATTTGAAGACTGACATTTTTTTAAAAATAACACATCAGTTGCAAAATAATACATATCCTGCAATTTTTAAACAAAAATTTTGAAAAAAATTCATATAAAAGGGTCGCAAGAGGTTGGGTATGTTACATTGAAGAATTTTTTTTATTTTTTATTTTTTTTTTGAGAGGGAGACATCGGAAACTTGCTGAGAATCAGTCAACCTTTCCCACTTAGTGAGGATGGATCACTGCTAGGAGATTAAAAACTCCGATTCCTTCACTCCTAGCCAAGATCAAAGCTTCCGGGCCAGCCGGCCTCTTGGGAATTGACATTAAATGGACTGGTGTTGGGATTGAAAAAAAGTAATAATAATAAAAAAAAAAAAAAAAAAAAAAAAAAAAAGCTCAAGATCAAATGAATGGCATGAAATACAACATCTTCACTGTGCTGCCCAGTTAAATAGTGAAGTCATGTTTTTAAACCTATGAACACATCCAATTTAAGAAAAACAAAAATAAATTTGAAAAGGTTTGTGGTTTTCAAATTTACAGACCAAAACCTTTCATTTTTCTTGACAATATTTGAATTGGTTTTTAATCTTTAGCACACCAGAGCTAAAATCGAATTCTTTAAAAGGAGGTTTACTAAAGGGCCTTCAACCATACGGACCCTATGTCACGGGTGTGCCACAGGTTACAGACAGTCATCTGGTTTCTGGCAATAGAAGGTCACAGCGTTTGGCTGCACAAAATACTCCCTGACTTTCTATTATACCTGCTTTAAATATTCAGTGTATTAGGGATCTCCTTTGCTGGGTTTATATCCTTTTCCCTTTAGGACCCAGCGGAGCTCCTCTTCCGTTCAGCTGCTAATCATCTGTATTTCCCCTTGGGATTAAATACTCCCTTCTTTCCTGGACTGGTGCTGGTGATATTCTTCAGTTCATTCAAGCCTTGGTCTATTGTTCCTGCTGTCAATATTCACTGTAATAGATATATTTCCTGCTGGATTAATCACTCCCCCTTTGGACCCAGCCGAAGCTCGCCTTCCATCCAGCTGTAGATAATCAGTATTCTCTTGGTACTTCAATACCCCTTCCTTCCTTGGACTGGTGCTGGTGATATTTTTTAGTTCATTCAAGCCTTGGTTGCAAGCAGGTGGCTTGTACTCCTCTGTGGTGTCGTTGCTGAAACTTTGCTGAACTTCTACCTGAGTCATCTGTAGATAAGTAGTTCATGTTTTTCCCCCTGTGTGACCTCCTTGTGTTTTCTCTAGCGTTTAGTGGGGTTTATAAAGAGCTCATCCCATCCATTCACTATTTAGGGCCTAGCACAAGAGATACCTAGGGTCAGGTATCCGGCTCGGCACATACAGTAGGTGAGGAACCTATCTAGGGGGGTGAGGGACTCGAGGAACCGGCGGTAAGTTTGGTCAGGGGTCACCATCTACTCCTTTGCATCGTAAAACCAATGTAAAAAATGAAAGGGAGCAGATAATTGTATTAATCCGAGCAGATCATACTAATTTATCCTGCACACAAATCACAATTAAAAAAAACAAACACTGGTAGACTTGCTGACTTTTTGTTCATCCTCTCTAACAACAGAAAAAAAGGTTCAAAAAGGTCATACTTTCCCCAAACTACCCTTTTATATCCGCTCTTGGTCAAATGCGGATGCTCTGGTCCATCCACAAGTGCATCGGCAGAGACTAGCGGAGCATCGGTACTGGGCCAGCGGGGGATTTATCATTTGTTCTTTTTCGTTAACATTGTCAGAAAGAACCGTTAGGGTTCATCAACATAGAACCTTATCTGAAAAAGCAGCAAAATTTGCACAAATTTGTGTGCATTTTGGCAAGCAAATGCTGCTGATTTAAGGCCAGGATCGACACTTTTGCAAGGCAAAGGTTGAAAATGCAGGAACACACAAAACCACACCTTGCATAAATGGGCAAGCTGCAAGTGTTGGATCTGCAGTGCAGGTCAATAACTGCTGCTAATTTTTTCCAGGGTGACAAGTTTCATAAAACATACAATATATATTTTGTCCCAAAAATCCAGTCTAAGATGGCTGCCAGATGAATGATCCATGGCAGTGTAGCGCCCCTGAAGCCATCAGGGAGCTACAAGGTACTGCATCCCCAGCAGGATGCAGGGCCTACCCCCCTATAGACCTAGAAGACCAGTGCCGGTAACAACATTCCAGATAATCCCTGTTTTTCCCAAGAATCCCCCATAGAATGGTACCAGGCTAGGGTTGGACCAATGGATGGCCGCCTAGAGGTGGAGCTACTCCAGTCCACTAGACGACCAGGTGGGAGGGGCAGACGGTGGATAGCAGACAGTCAGAGACAGGAGTTGGTTGGTGACAGTGAGAGATAGAGGAAGCACTGACAGAAGTGTAACAGTTACCTGAGGGCCCAGGCGGTTAGTTGCCGGTGGAGTATGGTGGAGGACTCCCGGAACTACGCACCAACGGGGTACAGAATCCTAGGTCAGGAAAATGCTCCAGGCAGACCTGATAAATTCTGCACAGTGAGGGGATCATCAAGGACCTCACTGACCTTGAAGTTCGGGACACAGTAGCAATGCGAGAACCGGGCACAGGACCAGAGACTCCAACCCCACAGGGTTCCCGCTACCGTCATACGGACTGCTGTAGAAGACAACCAGTAGGGGACCCCAAGCCGCTCCAAGCCAAGGGGACCCACCAACCAAAGACCGGTGCAGGGAAAAGAAGCCAGCACTAAACCGGCACTGGGACTAAGGGGACCTGCGGTTAAGACCAGCCAGCCTCGGGTGACCAGTTTCCAGCTTACTGTGAGTAAAGGAACCAGTTACACTGCAACCCCTTATGTGGCCTACCTTCTTTCAACACACATCTACATCACCTACCCTCTGGGGCCCTACCCTGCTTACAGAGGGCCTAAATCCAGGCTGACACTAACACCAGCCCCAGTAGTGACATTGCGCAGTGGCGGCTCCATCTACATAGCCGCAACACCACAAGTGGCGTCATGTGTGAACTTTATTCAACAATCCCCTGTAAATATTTCCTTTTTCAAAAAGCACCCAGGGCACGAGACAGGGCAACGGCCACCACAGTAACATTCCCCAGTTATACACTGCCCAGGACCGAGTACCCCATAACCCTGGGCGACACAGTAGATATGTATCTCAGAGTTGGTACTTCGCCCTCCAAAATTTCAACGTCCACGTAGAACATAGGACTAGGAAGTTGCATGATAATGCCAATGCTCTTTTGAGACTGCACGGTCTGATGGTGGAGGTTGCCAAGCCCCCCCATCTTTAGGC